>NC_136966.1:16881490-16992047 GCF_032717465.1 Coenobita brevimanus
AAAGGACGGTTGATGGTCTAGTGGGATTGGGTTTTCTAACCAGAGGGTGGCTCATAAGAGTGTCAATTTGAGGAAGGGTTTGGGTTTGGTGGCTTTCATATCTTTTCACTCAGGGAAGACTGAAGGCTGGTCACCTTTGCCGTACATATCCGGAATGAGTAGTTCAGTCTTGGGTTAATCCACTCCTAATGGGGCAAAAAAAGGACTAAATGTTGAAGCGGTGTCGGGATCACAGCAAACCCGTCCCCTCGGCAGTCATTTTAGTACCGACATAAACAGCTAAATAGGGTATCTAGTCAAAGATGTCACATCAATTTTGGAGTAGGCCTAAATCGAGTGAAAATTGACGATTTTATGCCCATTTGAAATTTTAGGCCCGACCCAACTGACACTGACCCTGTTACCGCTAGCTCGGGGTGACCCCCCTTATGGTAATGGCATGTTGAGTAGGATGCTGATTTGAAAGAGGCATTAGCTTTGGTTTCATGTCGATACGACGAATTTAAAAGGAGTTGTGGCGAAAAAAACGATTCTTAAAACTTTTTTTCTATATTTTTCCGCCTATAGCCTGGACCTCGGCTCAATTAGGCTCAAAATTTAATTTGGAGATCAGAAGTTAAGTATCCCATCATCCCTGTAGTTTTAGTCAAAATCGCACTAGTAGTTTTCACGTAAAGTTGAAAGTAATAGACAGACAGACAGACATACAAACACAAACCGAGTAAAAAACACCACCCGTCCCTGAGCCTCTCCTGGACGCGGGTCGGGTAATGACATCTCTCTCTCTCTCTCTCTCTCTCTCTCCAGCATACAGGAGCCTCCCCCAGATAACCCCGCTATGGCCTTGCGTCTGCCCCATATATAATGTTCTGAACAAAGCACAACCCGATACGTAGCATTTGCATAATTACCCAGCATCGTAATGGAAGTGGCGCTAGGATGTCGCTGAGAAGGTTATGCCCGTGTGTGTGTGTGTGTGTGTGTGTGTGTGTGTGTGTGTGGGTGGGTGTGGAACGATTTATAGAGTTGTTGAAGCTGGATGGGGTAAGATGGAGAGAAGAGTAGGAGTGAGGGAAAGGGGGGAACTAGAAAAACATGCGGGAAAGAGTGGAAAAAAACAGGAAGAGGAAGTGGCAAAAGAAAAAGGAAGATGAAACTGAGATGGCAACGCTATGCATAGGAATGAGACTGTGAGCGAACGAAGACAAAAAGTGAGACAAAGACAGATGAGGAAAGATATGTGAAAAAAAGGGATAACGAAACTGAGAAAGAGAAGACAAAGGTTGAGAAGCAAAAGACAGACGAAAGGAAAATTAAAAGAAAGATGAAATAAAGATGAAAACAGGATACAATGGATGAAATGAAGAGAGATCGTATTGGTGCTTAGGACAAGGGGAGGATGCATGATAGAAAATTAAGAGGAAGGAGGAAAGAAAGGGACCAAAAGCTGGAGAAGGGAAAGAGATGCAAATAAAGAGAAAAATAGGAAGGAGGGGGTAGTAATAATGAGGGCATGCTGAGTGGAAATGGATAGAAAATGGAAGTATCTAGACAATCGGATATCACTATGAAATACGAATAAAAACAAGTGAATGAAAAAAAGGGTGAGAGGAAAGAAAGAGATTATAACAGAGAAGAGAATCAAATGAGAATAACTATGAAAATGTTCAGAGAGTGCATACCTCCGCTAATGCCACTGCAGGATCCAGATCCGGATCCGCCCCCAAATTGAATTCATTCTTTCTTGGATTCCTTGGCCCAACTCTTCCAATAAATTTCATTGAAATTCATTGAGAACTTCTGCAGATATCTTGTGGACAAACAAACCAAAAATTCCGGGATCCGGATGATAATCCGGTTTCACCACCAAAAATCTAATGGATTGTTCCCTGGGCCACACCCATTCCTCAAAAAAAAAAAAAAAAAAAAAAAAAAAGCAAAATCGGTTCATAACTTTTTGAGAAATCTTGCTAACAAACGGACGAACAAGTACCAACGCCGGCAAAAACATAATCTCCTTGGCTAAAAAGTATAATTGAGATCTGAATCACAAAATGGATATTTGTGGTTGTGTGGTTGTGTTTATGGACGATATTGGTATTGGCTTTCGATATTATCGACAGCAGCAGAGGGTCCACATTAGCCAACTGGGGGATTGGAGGGGGAGGAGTAGGAGCACTGTTAGGGGGTTGGCTTGATATCGGTAGTGTCTTGCTGGTTTATGTGTTGAATCTAACTCTAACCCAACTCAACCCAACACAGGGTTGCCTATACTCGCCTATGCCTAGCAAGAGAATTTGAATAAATCTAGTAAACCCTAACTCAACCATACCAAACGTAATCTAACCTAACCTGACTACTACCCTAACTTAACTTACTTTTTAGCCTAAATTTAATCTTACATAAACCAACCAAATTTAACTGAACTTAATCTAAAGTACTTCCTAACCTATCATTCAGCCCGATTACTGTTACAGTATCGTATATTTCGAACCTACTCTAAACACCACCTTACTTTATCCTTACCTCACTTCCACCTTTACTTTACTTTACCTCACCTTACCTTACCTTTACCTTTTCCCCCTCTCACTATGCCCCTACCTTACCTTGTATTTCCTCACTTTATCTTACCTTACCCTACGATACCTAAACTTGCCTTACTTTACCTTACCGTATCATATTGTGCCTCTTACCGCATCTTATCATTATCTTACCTTACCTTGCCTTACCATTCCAAAACCTTATCTTACCGTATCTTAACCTACACTATCGTACTCTCCTACCCGATCGTATCTTTCCTTACCTTACCTTACACTTAATCAGGATAGACTTTGCAACCTACCAGAGCTAATGTTTGCTTTCGTGACGAGGCGTATAATTAAAGGGTGTCTTTATGTGTAGGTGAAGGCGATGTGGAATTAAGATGTTGCGCCTGTCTAATGAAGCTGTTCCAAAAAGCTTTGCTACTTTTCTTACGCAAAATGATACATAAGAAACTACACCATGGAGTTTACGTTGAGAAAACAAGCACATAAGACCGCTCTCTCTCTCTCTCATCTCTCTCTCTCTCTCTCTCTCTCTCTCTCTCTCTCTCTCTCTCTCTCTCTCTCTTTCGGCTACACCCACTAAGGCTCAACCATACACCCGCCAATCCCCCCAACCTGTTCCTGCACACAAACTTTCCCGTCATGATCCTGTTTTCTCCCACGGACGTATTTTTCCCTATGGGCCTATTATACCCATTGATCTATATTCCCTCATGAACATACCCATTACTTTGGCTCCAAACTTTCCTTATGGATCTGTTTCTGCCAGGGGCTAAACTTCCCCACGGACCCTTTTCCCCTATGGACCTATTTTCCCCTTGACCCTATTTTTCCTCCAAAAACCTGTTGTCCGCCACATCTATTTCCACCATTGACCTCAGGGCCAGTAAACACAAAAACAAGACACCCTAACAATTGCAGACTTTTTCACAAACTATCTTTCTTTTCCTTTAACTAAGCCGGACGATATAATTTTACTTAACTAGACCTCCCAACAAGTGAAGTACTTCCCTTATACATGTAAATGTAACAATCGGGAGCCAGCCAGAGATTTAAACCCGTATTGCTTAACTTCTACTATCACAATGAGGAAATTGTACATGTAGCCTATATATCCTATCCCCACAGGTTATTTTTCGTTTTCCTTATTTTTTTTTAAATTTTTTGGAGTAACTATGATGAACATAATCGCCAGGAGTTAGTGAGATAAAAGTACAGTAAACCCTCGACATACAGAACCCTCTTTTAACGAAGTCAGGTTTTAACAACCACCGTGAGCTGGCCGAACGTTACTTTCATTTAACGAATTTTCGTTCGGTCTGGGTGACCAGCATCCTGAGAGGAGCCATATGTGGCATTTGTTACAAAAGGAGTCATTTAGACTGAGCTGTATGTTTTGTATGACTGTACAGCCGTACGATGCTCTACGTATATTTAACGACCTTTGCTGGGCCTGGGAAATTACCGAACAGCATGGTGTTCGGCTTTAACAAGCTGTCCGCTTTGTCAAAGGTCTGGTACCAATTAATTTGTTATATCAGGGGTGCACTGCACTCGAGTTCGAACGTCGCAATCTACCTATCTATTTATTGGCAAAAACCTCAATCCTGTAAGGTTTGGCCAAATATAAATCATCTTCATGTAACCCTGTCCCCTTCCATTTTGCGCCCTCCCTCCAACTTATACCGCCCTATCTCATATATCTCTCTCCACGCCATCCCTCAGTCTCATCCTCTGCCTTCCTATCCCTCCGCCCCTCCACCTCAATCATGTGCACTCTCCTAGTCAGTGTCTCACTCTCCATCCTCTCCACATGACCAAACCACCTCAGTGTATTTCTCTGAAAAATTTTTGTAACATCCACTTCAACCCCACAACGTTCCTTCACTGCCTCATTTGTCAGTTTCTCTCCATGTAACTCCATATGCTTCTCTCAGGTAACTCATTCCCACTGCTCTCACTCTTGACTTGCGTCCTCCAAAAAGGTTCAAGCCTCGCTCCATACGTTCGAGTGGGGATCGAAATACTGTCAAGTAGTAACTTTTTTTTTTCTTTTTACTTCAATGCTTACCTCCCTATTTCTTATCACTGCTTTCAATGAATCAGCAGCTTTTCTTGCCTGTTGTACTCTTTCAAGTACTTCATCCTCTAGACCTCCATCCTTACTCATCACACTACCTAAGTGCTAAAATGCACTCACATTTTCCAGTCCCTCACCATCCAACCTCACCTTGCATTCACTGACTTCATTCCTCTTGGAGACAACAACTTTACTCTTCCCTACATTCACTGTTAGATTCAGTTTCTTACATACTCTCTCAGACTCATTCAGCAAGCCTAGCTGTTCTCCTTCACCTTCACCAACAGTGCAGAATTGTCTGCAAACAACAAATCATGAAGTTTCCAAACGCTGCCCTCTCTTATTAGGAACCCCCCAACATCCAATGCCCTACCTTGTATCTCTTTTAATTCACCCATAAATAAATTGAGCAACTATAGGGACATAACGTATCCCTGTTTCAATCCAACATTCAGAAAGAAAATTTCACTCAGTTCACCGTCCACTCGAACTGCAGTCCTTTCGCCCTCATACGCATTCTTCACGGCATTCAACAGGTTCCCATTTACTCCATATAATTTTAATGTTTTCCACACTCTATGTCTACCCAATTTGTCACATGCTTTCTCCAAATCCATGAAGACAACATACAACTTCTTTCCTTTCTCTAGGAACTTTTCACCTAAACTCCTTAGGATGAATATTTGATCTTGATAACCTTCTCGCTTCCTGAAACCTCCCTCTTTTTCTCCAGTTAATTCCTTTGTTATTTCCTTAATTCTGTCAGTAAGTATCCTACCATATACTTTTCTTTATTACACTGAGAAAACAAGTACCCCTTTGATTAACACACAAAACATTTTCTCCCTTTCCTTTGTACAGGGGAACAATAATACCTAACTTCCAATCCTCCAGAACTCTACCTTCCTCCCAGACCAATCTGCACATCTGCCATATCCATCCTTGCTTCAGCATTTCTTCACATACTCCATCTATTCCTGGACTTTACCCTTTTTGACTTTCTTCATTGCTTCCACTACAGGTACTTCCATCCTTCTGATCTCTTCCTCCCTTCTCGTCTCCCTCCCCTATTCATTCCCCAGCCACCTGTAGTATACTGTACTAGAGTTACTTTCATTCCCTATGTTTAAGAATTCCTTAAAGTATTCTCTCCATCTGGTCACTCATTCTTCCCTCTCCACCAGTAATCTTCCATTTTTATCTTTTACTCCTCTTCTAATTGGTTTATCACCCTGTCTTACTCTTTTATCCTCTTTCCGAACATTTTCCTACATTCCCTCCATTTTACACTCAAATTCCTTCCAAACTTCTCATCCACTCTCCTCTTACTCTCTTACTAATTGTCTCACCTCTTTCCTCATCTGTACATATAACTCTATTCTGTCTCTCAACTCCCTCCATACCTCTGTTTGCCATCCATTCACAATACACTTTTTTACTTTTGTGCCACAGCTTGTTTCACATCTTCATTCTACCATGCTATTTCTTCCACCTCCTTTCGTCTTCTTTTCACCCCAAACACCACCTCATATGCTGCACAGATTTCTTCAGTGAATACTTTGTACGTACCTTACTACCTTCTCCATCTGCTCCAAATCGTACCTTCCTAATCACTCCTCCACCTCTCTTATATTCTTCTTTTTTTTTTTCTTTTTCATCCACCTACAACCTCTATGTAAGGACTGGTTCCCCCTGTCGTTTTATCCTATTCATCCAGTTCATTTGCATCTTGACTCTCACCACTACTATGTGGTGGTCATAGAGTCCGCATCCCCAACCTCAGTATGCTCTCGCATCCAGCACGAATCTTCTCATTCTCTCAGCAACACACACATAATCAATGAATGCCATCCATTCATCCAGCTCACCAGCCACCCTTCTCATCACGTCCCTGTACACCTATGGATCATTTTGTGCCTTAAGTGGGTATTGGCTATTACAAGTCCTCTCCTACACTCCATTAGAGCACAACCATTCTCATCCACTTTCAGGCCCACTGCATTCGTTGACTACTCCATCCACCTTCACATTCCCTACTTTTTCGTTCATAACTCAACCAAAAACATACTCTCACTCCACTCAAACTTTTCCATGCATGTTACCACATTTGCCCAGAAGTCTTTTTTTTCTTTTTTCTTTTTTTTTCACTCTGCTGGCACGGTCTTCTGTCAGCACATAAACACACACAATCACCCATGCTTAAACTCGTATTCCTACTTTCAGTCTTACCCTACACAATCCGTGAACCAACTGATTCATACCCTTATATTCTCCTTGTATCTCTTACTCAGCAATACATACACCTTCCTTTGCCCTTTCGTTTTCACATACTCCCACACATATACCCCATCCATACTCCCACTCTCTCACATTCTCACCTCACCATTTGGTCTCAGTCAATCCACATATATCCACTTTTTTCTTCCTCATGCACCTGAAAAATATCTCTCTCCTTCATCTCATCATTAGCATCCCTCACATTCCATGTTGCCATCCTCATCATGTCCTTTGTCCGGTCCTTGGTCGTCCCCTGGTGTTCTGTCCTGGTCCGAGGCATTTCGCTTGTCTTTTTAATTAGTTAATTAGCTGGGAGGGGCACTAACCCTCCCCCAACCCACAAGTTGACACGTAGGGAACACGTCGAAGTTTTGACTTAAATCTTTCTCCAATAAAATTTTCTGTACTGAACCATACATTATTATTCTTACTCTTAGGTCTATGTCGGCAACTACGATGCATTTTTATAACAGTTCATTGACCATCTCTACAAATTATCATCTACCAGTCCTTCAGTCTGTAATCCAATTCCTTTTATTTCGAAAGTATTGTGTTCCATACAGTCTTCCTCTATCATATCAAGCCAACCCCCTTCCTCCCTTTCCTCCTCCTTTTTCTATCGCTTTCGCTTATATAAACACTCCTTTAGTTGATAGGCACTTATTCATATTTCACAGTATTACTCTATGACGTGAGAAAAAAAAAAAAAACGTATCTTTTATGCTCAGAGATTTTATGAGTCAATTACTATGCTGTAAGAGATAAAGCACTTGTTTCACTGTAAAATACGGACCATTTAGATTAATACCATTCAAATGGAGAGTAAATCTTTCTTATTACAGGAGCTTATGATCTAGCCCAGCTCTACATCTACGGGAGATGTGCTCTAGAGCATTACAAGATTAGATTTGTGTTGCTGTTCTCATTCATCCGATATTTCCCTTTGCAAAATGTCACACTTCAGTTGTTTCTGTCTATCCTTATTAACGAAGTCATAAACACAGTATTGTGCCAAAAAATATCATTGTATATCCTTTCCTTATATCACAAAACGTTGCATGAGGCATTTATAAAAGTCCATTCTTTATAGTATTTTCTGTGTTCATACCAGCTATCCTTGTAAACACTACACAGTGTGTGTCCGTGCCCGGGGTTCGATCCAAAGTTATTTCATTTGCAAGTATAAGTTTGCACCCTGTTTATTCACATCAATCACTCAGTGTGTACACAGATTCTTACACACACAGAAGCATAGCTGATAAACCACTGACACCTTCACATGATGATCTCTCACTATACCTACGTGCCTCTATTCGTACTTGGCCAGCATATGAAAGGCTCAATTTTGGTTCTCATTCCCTCCGTAGAAAAGCTAAAAAAGTAAGGTTGATCCCATACGAACTAATACTGTACATACTGTCATTAAACAAAGACATTCATCCCCCCCCACTCTCTCTCTCTCCACATAAGGGAAAGGCATTGTCAAGATAAAGAGATGCAGAGAAACAGGGGTATATGTATGTCTTATTCCACCGCCTTATGTTTACACGAATGATCAATCTCATATTCATAGGCAGTTTATAGGTCCCCCCCCCTCTCTCTCTCTCTCTCTCTCTCTCTCTTAGCCTGCTTCCCTAACGTCCTCAATTCTCTGACTCATCATTAATGACTTCTCTTCTTTCTTCACACTCTTCCTTCCCCTTCACTTTCCCATTTTTTTTCCCCTCTTTATTCACCTCCTCCTGCTCCTCCTCCTCAGCACCCCCTTTTCGTTATCCTGTCCCACACGCCCCTCTCCGATCTCGCTAATTCCTCTCCCTCCTCCTTCTTAGCCTACCCCATTCATTTTTCCACCACTCTAATCCTCCTTTCATCACTCTCTCCGCGTCCTCTTCCTATTCCTTATTTCCCTTCTTTCCTCTCCTACTCTTCTTATCTCCCATCTTCCTCACCCGCTCCCACCCTTCCACTCGACCCCACTGGCCACCTCTTCACCATCCCTCCCTGCTCATTGATACCTCCGCCAACAAAATTGTAGGAGGGTTTGTCTGTGTCTATTTTTCCAGGCGGTATCTCCAAAAGCTCTCAATGCATATCAATGAAATTTGGTGGAAGGATGGACCATGAGCCAAGAGAGAACTGATTACGTTTAGGGGCGGATCCTGATCCGGATCCGGATGCTATGTATAATACCTCCAAAAGTTATCGATGAATTTCACTAAAATTTTGTGGAACAGTGGGCTATGGGTCAGAGAAAATTGATTAAATTTGGGGGCGGATCCGGATCCCATGTATTCCATACAATATCTCCACGGATCCGGACCCGAATCTTTATTAATGGCAATGGAATTGGCGGAGGTATACGCTCTTTCAGCGATTTCTAGTTTGCCTTGCTACCACCTCACCCCCCCCCCTACTACATCCTCCTTTACTTGGACTCTCTCTCTCTCTCTCTCTCTCTCTCTCTCTCTCTCTCTCTCCTCTCTCTCTCTCTCTCTCTCTCTCTCTCTCTCTCATTATATTCCGGTTCTGGTTTCTTAGCCTCTCTTATCACTCCTCTCCCTCTCACTTTCTCTCCCCATCACATTCATATCGTCTCGTTCCCTATCCCTCTGCCTGAGTCTGTTCCATTTTTCATGTTCCGATATGGAGATACCGTTAATAATTTTATGTATTTATTTATTTATATATGGATGGGATGATGAGAGAAGTAAAAACAAGAGTAATGGAGAGAGGGATGGCATTGGTAATGAATGGTGATGGATGGAATATCTCAAATTTGTTGTATGCTGATGATGCAGTACTGCTTGCATGTACCGGACAAGAACTTGGTAGGCTAGTGCTGAGTTTTGCTGATGTCTGTGAGAGTCGTCCCTTGAGAGTAAATGTAGAAAAGAGTAAAGTGATGGTTACTGAGAGAGAGGGTGACTCCCAGTGTGATGTCACAGGGAATGGAGAGAGACTGGAATTGGTGAGAGAGTTCAAATACATGGGTACAGTGATAGAAAAAAGAGGTAAATGTGCAAAAGAAGTTGAAAGTAGAGTGACACAAGGAAGAAAAGTAGCTGCTGCAATGAAGGCCTTGATAAGAAACAGAGGCTTGAGTGTTGCAGCTGCACGATGCTTGCATGGGGGAGTGTTAGTGCCAACTTTAACATATGGGTGTGAGACTATGGTGTGGCGTGAAAATGAAAAGTCAAGAGTATGATCAATGGAGATGGGACTGCTGAGGAATGTATGTGGAGTACAGAGGGTGGATAGGATACGAAATAATGTGATTCGTGAAAGGTGTGGAGTGAGGAAGTCAGTGGACACCAGAATCGATGAGAGTGTCCTGAGATGGTGTGGTCATATGGAAACAATGGATAACAATAGAGTGGTGAAAAAGGTAAAACTGAGCGAATCTGAAGGAGGGAGGAGGCGAGGTAGGCCAAGGAGAAGGTGGAAAGATATGGTGGATGAGTGTTTGAGGAAGAGAGGTTTGGAAGTCGGTGAGGCTAGGGAACTGACAAAAGATCGAGCTGGCTGGATGAGTGATGTGAGGAGAAGTGCATGATCAGGGATTCTGGCACCCCTTGTGAGCATGGCAGCGTCCGGATTGACTCAATCGCATACGTTTGCGTGAAGCTGCAGAATGAGGTGAATGTTTTTGGCGTATCCGGCAGAACCAGGATTCCGGGGGCTTGAATGATGAGTGAATGGAACTGTGGCCTATTTGGACTGGGCAAGTTTGTGCTGTCTGGACATAGCTACTCCTCACCCTGCCCTTGGGTGGGAAAGGAGGTCCGGATGATGATGATGATGATGATGATGATTTATTTATTTACTCCTTTATTATTTTTTCGTAAGTCCTTACTGCTAGAATCCCCCTTCATGATGTCACATCCACAAATATTCACAGAGAGGCAGGACTGACCACAGTAATATCTCGATATTCCACGGACATGCTTGTAGTAAGTAGGTACGACTATTAATTCTACAGTCTGAGTTTGGCACGTCAATTGGAAGGATATTATATTCTTAGCTAATTTTACATTTCATCACAGACAGTTTATAGTGAAAGATTCTTAATAGTACACTTCACCATCATCTTCCATATTATTAAGGTTAAATGTGACCATATTAAAACTACATATGAATAGCATACAAGAGAATGTTGATATACAATGTGCAAATATAAAGCTACGGAAGAGATGCTACAAAATTTCCAAAGCCGCTCAAAATACAACCCATAAACCACACTACCAGCAATTCTTCATCTGTTGTCTAAAAAAAAATAAAAACTCGATGAATAACTTTATCCAAGAAGTTCTAATGTATTCCGTGGTCCACGTGGACAAAAGAAGCGCGTGGCTGGGAAGGAAATAGCTCATGATGAGTTAAGTAGAGCAGGAGGGTGGGAGTGGTGGTGCAGCTGGGGACTGTTACATAAGGATATATTTTGGGCATCCTTATTCCCCACAACTCAGGAGGTTTCATACCACCTCTATTTAGCCATGAGTTTTGAGTGATACAGCTTAGTACAGGACTCTAAAACGGTATTCTTGTGTTTATAATTTCAGAATGCATAAAAAGTAAAATGTAATACAGTATTTTCACCTTTCCATTCGATTCCCGCAACGTCCATCTCAGCAGTTACTTCAACAAACAAGGGATGAGGCTATTGCACACCTAATGTCTGACTTGGCTCATATCTCTAACTGGGGTAAAAATAATCTTGTTGTTTTTAATGCATCAAAGACTCAGTTTTTGCACCTATCAACGCGACAAAATCTTCCACAGGTATACCCACTAATGTCTGATAATAATTAGCTTAATCCTGCATCATCCTTGAACATGCTTGGGGTTTCATTTACTCGGGACTTGTCTTGGAAAGATCATATTACACCTCTTGTAAAATCTGCTTCCAAGAGATTGGGTGAGCTAAGCCGACTCCATTCCTTCTTTACTCCCTGCACAATTGTTGACTCTATACAGGGGTTTTATCCGCCCCTGTGTAGAGTACAACTCTCATGTGTGGGGAGGCTCCCCACATACAGCTCTTCTCAATAGGGTCCATGGAGTCAAAGGCTTTTCACCTCATTAACTCTCCTCCTCTTACTGACTCCCTTCAACCTTTGTCTCTTCGCCACACTGTTGCATCTTTATCTCTTTTCTATCGCTGCTTCAATGGTCACCGCTCCTCTGAACTGTCTGCATGCATTCCTCCATCCCTACGACGGGCGCGTAGCACTCGTCTAGCAGCTAACTCTCATCCCTTTTCTGTCCAACTCTCTAATGCAAGAGTTAACCGTTACTCCCAGTCCTTCATTTATGCAACAGGTCAACTCTGGAACTGTCTCCCTGTGTCTGTATTTCCTACTTCCTATGATCTCCAGTTTTTCAAACGCAGTGTGTCCAGGCATCTGGAAATGATCAGATCTTGAATTTGGCTCTCTCTTATATTTTGTTTTTCTCTTGGAAGGAATAGTTTTGCAAGCTCGTTGCCTTTGGTTCCTTCTTCCTCACGTTAAAAAAAAAAAAAAAAAAAAAAAATTGTGTGCCATAACCATACACTGGTAAAGAGGAGGAGCTTGGGAACCTCCTTAGGCTACAGAACAAGAATATTGGCCTAGTTGGCATATCCGGGCTTGTTGCACCTCCTCCTTACGTTTTCTTTTATGTATTACACCTGAATATTCTTCTGTACGCTGGCTATATCGATTAAATGAAGGAATATTTAGCGCCAGTAACATACAATAGGATACTGAAGTGTAAAGAGCAGAATCAGTTTTTCTTCTTTCCTCCCATACCTTCTCACTCTCTTCGCCTCCCCTCATCCCAATCGCCCCATCAACCCCTTGAAATCTCTCTCTCTCTCTCTCTCTCTCTCTCTCTCTCTCTCTCTCTCTCTCTCTCTCTCTCTCTCGCAACATCCTCATTTCCCATCAGCATCACTTTCACTTTCCTCCACCCCCTAGCATATGGCATTCCACGAGGAGGAGGAGGAGGAGGAGGAGAAGTTTATTTTTTTTTTTTTTAAGTTGAAAATGAGTAATGACGATCAAGAGATGCTGAAAGTAATAAGTGAGAATGATTTGGTGAAAGTAAGGGATAAGCATGAGATGATGAAATGAGGTATGAAATGATAAAAGAAAGTTGTGCATAGAACAGTGCGGCCGAGAGACACTTCTGAGATGACACTGAGAGAAAAACGTGGCAGAGAGAGAGAGAGAGAGAGAGAGAGAGAGAGCTCAGATCAGATTCTAATCGATATGAACTGAATAGAGAACAACTAGTATTACATTTCACACACCTGCGCTGAGAGTAAATCAATTGGTTCCTGTTCAACATTAAGCGCCGCAGCTGTGACACTTCGCATTGACTGCACCATACGAGACTGTCCGGATGCTGCTGATTAATGATTAATGAAGATGACCATGATAACAACTATGATAATGATGATTATAATGATGATAAAGATGACGTGGGTGTGCAATGAACGCGAGCATTTGTGCATAATAGTATTTCTACGAAAAATATATATATATATATATATATATATATATATATATATATATATATATATATATATATATATATATATATATATATATATATATATATATATATATATTTTCACACACACGCACACACACAAGCACACAAGCCCCCTCATTCCGGTAACGTATTTATCAGTTTATTCATGTTTCAAGACATCTTTTACCCTAAGAGCAGCCCTTGTAGTGAAATGGGTTAACAAAGTCTACATCTAACTTAAGGACAGACCCTTGTATTGAAATGGGTTAATAAAGGCGAAATCTAACCCCCACACTTCAAAAAGTCTCCCGTAAGCGGAATAAAATCGTCTGTTGGTGGCAAAAACCAACTATGAAAGACGTGCTGAAGGGATTAACTTCTTCAATGCGCTGGCGTATTTTTAAAATTTATTCTTCCTTGTATCAAACGATTTTATGTAAAGAATGGAGGGAACTGTATTAGTGAAGATGAATGGAGGGGACATCTAACTCCTCCGGTTAGTACCATATCGTAAGCTGAATAAAGCCGCAAGGATAGAGCAATTTCCTAGTACAAAATACGCCCGGATGCTGAAAGGAGTAGTACTGCATCCAGGTACAAATGACATTGCAGGGAGGGGTGGTGCTGCAGTCCTGTCTATAACATGCACAGTGTTGAGCTGTTACTTAAGGGGTTAGTGTTGCATCCAAGTACAAGTTATACTGCAGGGCGTGGCTATGTTGCAGTCCTTTCTATAATTTGCAGTGTTGGGTAGTTATCTTCCCACCCTCGCATTAGCGCTCACGGCTGTCACTATCCATTAGTCTCACCAAAATACCATTTTATTTTTTCTACATGTTAGCTCCATTCTACTTCGATTACAAATTTTAATTAGCTGCTTTTGTACAGCATTCGTTGTGCAGTGCTTTTTTTTTTTTTCGGTGGCCAGCTTTAGGCAGTGATTTTATAGCTCATTCCCGGAGGATAAGTAATTCTTCCACGTGCCACACTCCTCATGTTATCACTTCCACGTTAATACCCATTGTCTCTAGGGAATACATACTAAGGTCGTCTCATTCAAGATTGGTGCAGTGATATTACTGGGGAAGTGTTTATGACATGTTGGTCAGTAAAGACAGTTTTAACAAATATCAAATACCAGTCCATTCTGTACATTAATAGTTCCCTCTTTTCCAGTCTATTACTCTCTCGTTTATTCTCTTTCCTTCATCCCCTTCCCTGTTCTCCCCGTTCCAGGTAAACTCCGTCAGCGCCATGCTAACCAGCTCGTGCATTCACCAGGAGGCTTTGGTCGTGTTGCCCATTATGTGGAACTGGTTGGATCCTCCATTCAGATAGACGCAGGCCCGTCGCATTACCATCACAGAGGGACACTCGGCCTGTATGAGAGAGAGAGAGAGAGAGAGAGAGAGAGAGAGAGAGAGAGAGACAGACAGACAGACAGACAGACAGACAGAGACAGACAGACAGACAGACAGGCATACAGAGACAGACAGACAGACAGACAGAGACAGACAGACAGACAGACAGACACAGACAAACAGACAGACAGACAGAGTCAGAGACAAACAGAGACAGACAGACAGACACAGAGACAGACAGACAGACAAACAGACAGACAGACAGAGACAAACAGAGACAGACAGACAGACACAGAGACAGACAGACAGACAAACAGACAGACAGACAGAGACAGAGACAAACAGAGACAGACAGACAGACACAGAGACAAACAGAGACAGACAGACAAACAAACAGACAGACAGACAGACAGAGACAGAGACAAACAGAGACAGACAGACAGACAAACAGACAGACAGACAGAGACAGAGACAAACAGACAGAAAGGAAGTAACGATGAGAGAAGAGAAAGTGAAAAGAACCGAGAAAATGAGGGGAAAGACAAAGTGAGAGAAGTGGATGAGAAGAGAAATAATAGGATGAATGGAGTGACAGAGAAAAAAGATAAAAATATAGAGAAGGAGGAGCACAGGAGAGAACTTGAGTGAATTCGGAAAAAAAAAAATCGGAGAGGCTAGATAGGAAAGAATGAGGAGGAAAGATTACCAGAGAGATAAGAAAGAAAACACGATGTGAGAGGGAGAAGAGGATAGAGAGGCACATAATGATAGCAAGAAGGGAGAGTGAGAGGAGAAGGAGAGAAAAGAAGAGAGATAAAGAGGGTGAGCGAGAAAGAGCAAAGAGGAAGCGAGGGGAGAGGAAGAGAAAAGAGAGGGAGGATGGAAAGCGACAGCTGGCTGGGGAGGTGTGAGGACACAAGAGCAACTGGTGCGAGGAGCACACAGAAATATAAAAAGAAATGTGAAAGCGATTAGGCTATGTGTATATAAATGTGTGGAATGGCTGTGCGATTGTGGTCAGGAGAATGGGCGTATGGGGAGAGATAGAGGGTGACAGGAGACTATTATCCAATTCTTTGTTGTCCCATGAGGGGCGCATGATGTAAATAAACAAATAGCCATAAATGGATGAATCAAGACTGATGAATGGGGAAAATAAGGGTAGGAAAATAGGAAGAGAGTAAGAAAGTAATTGATTTTTTTCACAATGACAAGAACTGATACATTAGTGAACAGGAATAAATGGGCAGCATAAGGACAAATTGGGATGAACGAGAAAAAAAAATGATTAAAAAGGGAAAGCAGGGATAGGAAAAGAGGCTCAAGGTAATGAAATGCATGGTGTGAGCACAATGACAGGGACTGATAATAGGCTACGAGATAAATCAAACCGTGGCCCGGGGTTTTCCCTATACTTGGATAACATAAGCTTACTGTTGCCAGAGAAAAAAAATCTTCTTAGCCTAACTGGACATTGGTTTCAGATGCATAGATGAACCACATCAGTCCTGGGACGATGTTATCATTAAACAGGGTACTGCATACATTACGCGCTCCAGTGCTCGTGTGCTGGGAGACGGCTCAGATTACTGATGTGAGGAGGGCAGGCATTTAGGCATTCTTTAATGTAATTCATAATTAACCAATCTATCAACGATCAGAAAAAAATGCAATTTATAATCAATGGAAAGGGTTATGGTTTATAAAAAATGATACAGGGTAGTAGATAATAGTGGTAGCTGCACCCCGAGGATCAAATGGACATCATCCTGGTGGACTGCAGGCTCAAACTGCCCTTCTCCTCCAGTCCACTATCCTCATTTAGAAGGATAGGAAGAGCATTGAGGGATGCTTGCACAACCGGGCAGTTCCACCCCCTGGTCAAAATGGTGCCAGCACGCAAAAGCATCCCTCTTCAACATCATGATGCAGACATGTCTAATAAGGACCACCCTATGTTCTTCTTCTCCCTCGAAGCTGTACTTATTTCAGGAGTGATTTTTCAAACCGGTGGGGCAAGAGGTGGTCCACACCTACTTTTGCTCATCCTTCAAACATCCAAACTTTTGCCCTGCTACTTTCCTAGGCGACCCCCCCCCCCACACGCACACTACAGTATATACGTAAGAGCTAATAATATCACGTTCTTCAGTCAGTCAGAAGAGCCACAATGCTGACGCCATCAATACTGTGGTGTCACCGTTTGTCACTGTGCCCCACTGTGCTGTGCGGCAGTGACAAAAGGAACACAGACTTACATCTCCTCCGTGGGCACAATACACACACACACACACACACACACACACACACACACACACACACACACAGACTCTCTCTCTCTCTCTCTCTCTCTCTCTCTCTCTCTCTCTCTCTCTCTCTCTCTCTCTCTCTCTCTCTCTCTCTCTCTCTCTCTCTCTCCTTTTGTCATGCCCATTCCTCCCTATTATTCGTTTTGCAATATGGGTATTTGTATCCCTAAGGACGTATTTTTTTCTTCCATATCTAGTAACCTTCGCTTTTTAGTTCTCTTTTTCCCCTTTACTAATCTTTACTAATTTTTCGTTCTTGAGTAGTTATATCCGTAATGCAGGCTTTCAGGATGAAAAAGAGAGAGAAAAGAAGGAAGATGAAAAAGAATACAGAGAAACCAGATGTAAGAAAAAATAAAAACAAGTAAAAATCACACACCCACACAAGAAAGAAGCCAACAAGCTGTGTGTGTGTGTGTGTGTGTGTGTGTGTGTGTGTGTGTGTGTGATTACAGAGATCCCACTTACCCTGCAAAAAGTATGGCAGGAAGGGCACGATTACCTCGCTATAATTGTGAGAACTGGAGGGCACAGGGGAAGACCAGAATGTAATTTTAAAAGTTTTTTATAAAAGGTTAATAATGTTTTGTGTGCATATGTGTCTATTTGTGCATGTCGCCAAATAATAGTAACAATTTGTAACATCATCGTCAACTGTAAATATACCATTAACTTCAAAGCTCATGTCAATACCATCATCATAATCATCGTCGTTGTCGTCTTCACCATCATCATCATCTTCATATATATATTGACTCCCGAATTTTGGCCAACATGCACATCAGGGAACACAAACTTCATTAGAAGGAAGCCAGCCCGTGAATACTCACCTGGAACTGCCTTGCCTTAATGGAAATACAATTAGTATGAGAGGGAGGGAACAGCAACAAGTGCATCCCTCGGTCATGCGGTTTTTATATCTCCGCCCTTTTAATGATCGTTGGGACAACACTTCATATATGTCTACCTGAAAATGCATTACCATTGGATGAAATGTAAACGATGAGAGTACGAGAGGAAAGGGAAATATCAGTCACCACATCTGATCCTACAGCATCATTATTCATGAACTGAAGTAATCTTTGTACGATGTAACTAAATTACGATTACTTAGAAATTCTTTATTGTACAGTAATACAACAATTGTGTAAATACGAGGGCAAAAACATTTACAAAGGTTCAGTGATTCTTAAATCTTACCTCCCGTTTTCATAAAATGGGTAGCAAAATTAGTCATAAATACGTGGACGCAAATTTATCGTTAAATAAAAACGCACTGCCAGTGGAAGAGACACGCTTGTAGAGTAAGTATCATGGAAGAGAAACATTTCCTTAGGTCGATCAGTTCCAAAATCTCACCTCGAACTAAATTTTCGAAGTCATCTCTCCCTTGAGACAAAACTGAAAACTCTATTGGAATTACCTGCGTTAAAATGCAGACAATATAAATACGATGGCAAAGACACGGTTTAGCAGATTAGTCAGTTCTTATATTCCAATCCCTCAGTCATTATTCAGACCAAATGTCATGTGTACAAGGAAATGAGACGGAGAATATTCCCGCGAGACCCGCAAAGCTCGTGGTGAGGACGTGAGAAGGAACTCAATCAGGTTTAAAATCGCACAGTTCTTAATCTATTCTTTACCACGGTGATTTTCATGAAACGTGGGAAGGACCTGTGATATTCACAGGAGTAATGAAAGATGTATCCTTTTCCCTGCAGTTCGAAAAATCTCCGGAAAGGTTAATAAAAACGTTTGGAGATAGCAAGGATATAATAGAATTCCGTAATTTCATTGAAGGGCTTAATTCAGTGTTCTGGATGTCATAGAAGGCTTTGTAACACATCATTCTTAGCGATTTATTTTGCATGTTGCGCTTGAACAATCATTTGTGTGCTATTGATATCGCTTCATTGTCGACAAAGTCTGCATCAGTGCAACACAGGAAGATACTGCGGTGCAATGTGCAGAATAATTCGCTAAGGAAGAGGTTCTACGAGAGCTCTACAGCCACTTAACTTACCGCCCAATCACGTCTCAGCGCCTGCCTTCACTGTTTGGAAACAAATGTATGTAATCCCAAGGAAGGAAGTCCATATACGAGCTTATCCACACAGGGCCCGTGGTAGAAAACAAACAAATTAAACTCGAGAATGAGAGACTGATTAAGACATACTTGAGTGGCGGAGAGGAGGAGGGGGAGACAGAGGCTGAGTAGGTTGGACATGGTGGAGGGACGTATGAGAGGATGGGTGTGAGCTGGAGAGAGGGCAGCCTGATGACGGGGGACAGGGTAACATGAAAGAGGTTCGTTTGTGACCACCTTTCTATGGATCAGAGAATTTGGTTATAGATAGATACATAGCCACAGATAGAGAAGATGGATAGATAGACAAGTATTAATACAAGAGGAAAAGAAGCATTTACCAAGGTCAGGACACTTAAGAATTTTACCGTGAACCATTATTACTCTGGAATTAAATGTGTTGTCAGCCGTCATATTAAACCCCAGCCAGCAGACGCGGCCACACATGCCCGCCCCCATTTTGGAAATACACCTGCATATTACACACACCCAGTGATGAGAAAAACAACTCACAACTAACTGTACAGTATATCTGGTTGCTGATAAGAATATAAATACTGATATGAATAACACCTAACTGTACATAAGGTTGCTAATTACACTACTACTGCGGATTAAAAACACTGAGGGGCGATCGAGAAGACTCAGTACTAGTAACTGGGGACTGACTGGAAAAATTGACAGCTGACTGTAGTAAGTTTGATCAGTGATTACCGTAGAATACAAGTGGTGGCTGAACAAACTGAATATAGCTTAAACATATTTTATACTATTTAGAACAACGGAGTAATGATAACAATAGCTGACAACTAACTGTAATCTGGCTGGTGATTTGAAGACGAGTGATGAAATAAAGTGATTTTTACCTGGGCAGAGCAGCATAAAGAAGTCTAATTTCAGTATCTGTGTTCTATGCAGTGAAGACCAACAGGTAGGAAGCTCGCGCATTAAATTATAAGCATGATTTAAATACCGGGTATTAAATCCAAAACCGACTGTAGATATTGAGTACTTAAAGAAGCATATACCCGCGTTATACTCGACACCGATGTCCGATGCAGTGTGAAAAACAACACAAACCGGATACGAGATTCCCAGTGCCAGAGAACGAATAGGAACCAACCACAGAGCACTGGCCATCTGTTTCCACCTCCCTACTCATTATGACCAAAATGAAATTCTCTATGCAAACACTGATTATCCGATGGAGGTATAATGGAGGAAGATAAATCTTTGAGGTTAGTTGGTAGGTGTATGCGTTGTACTGAGAGCACACCTATTAAATACGGCTGGTTAGTGGGTTACTTGCGAACTAGCGCCGACTTCCTGTATTTTTTACAACCCAGATAAAGTGCGAGGGAACTTCACTGAAAACATAATGGCTTTGCTGAAGCTACGAAAACCACCGTATAATTATTACCAGGGTATCTTTGTCTCTCCCTCCATATTCATTTCGTCCTGTATGATAACGTTTCTCCTGTAACAACTGGACAGGATGCTGACATAGGACGGCATTTCAAGTAATTATAAACATTTTGCAGCACATCTTCCTTAGCGATTATTCAGCACATTAAACCCCAGTATCTTCTGTGTTACTAAGTCGATATTAAAACTCCATAATTACTTAGAACAAAGTGAAACAGTTATTACGCAAAATTCAGACGCTGAGGAAGAGATACTATAAACTCTCTTTTGCTATTCAGTTACCGACCGATTTTCATAGGAAAACTGAAATGAACAGAGAACAAATCAGTGGACGTAATGGCACAGACACATAAGAAACCCGTAAGGCATTGTTAATCTGCTAAGTGGGGAATATACCTGCTGACAATAATATAGGTCCAATTTTTAGTCAGGCTTTAATGAAACTCTTACACAGTATTCCTAAACGTTTACTGGGCCGTGAAGATCGCATTACTGTGCTTCGAAAGTCATTGGTCACTGCCTCATTATTATATCGTAATGAAGAGAAACAGTATTTATTCCCGCAGCTGTGCATGAAGGGAAGGCAGCTTGCAATGCCAGGATGAGGTAGCCTTGTGATGTTTGGTAGGAGAGACTTGGAGACGCAAGTACGACTGCATTCACCTTGAGTGATCCGTGGTCTCTGTCTGTCTCTCTCTCTGTCTGTCTCTCTGTCTCTGTCTGTCTGTCTGTCTGTCTGTCTCTCTCTCTCTCTCTCTCTCTCTCTCTCTCTCTCTCTCTCTCACACACACACACACACACACACACACACACACACACACACATACACACACACACTAGCAGATCCACTAGGGCTTAGCGGGATATGATTTCCTTTTTTTCCTTATCATTTTGTTATGCCAGTGTTATAGTCTGTACCAGAACACAATGACCATGTTCATTGATTACAGAGTTACCGGGCTACATATACGGGCAGGGAACCTTATTTAAGAGGTGATCATATGGGAAGTATTTATAAATTATCTTACCCTCTTACTGTCGGAACGACTCTCCCCTCTCCCAGGCTTGTCCTCTTCAGTCCAATGATTTATTTTGTAGGTTAATATTGCTGTCGCTTGGAGAATTGTGCAGACTGATAGATCTAATTACAGCCTTTTCAACCCCTTCAGTACAAAAGACCATTCCTTAGTTTAATATAAAGATCGGGGTATTACAAAAATGATTTATAAGTCACTACACCTAAGATGTTTTAGTTACGAAGCGTATGGTAGGCGTACCAAAGGAGATAAAAGTATAAACAAACAATCCTATACTCAACTAAAACTCAAGGGGGTTTGGTTGTTCTGCGTTTTTTTTAGCACGATTTTTAACTTCTCTGTTTTTACTCTAATTTTAATGTGAAGTGTTTACCGGCAGTCTGTATGAAAATAAAGGTAGAAACAGTCTAATACACAGCACATATATTAGCCAAGAAAATTTTTGAATACAGGTCGATGGTAGGTTAGTTCGCGTCCACACGAGTGCTCGAACAAGTGCTGGCAACATGTAAGCAACACTACGAACACGCTGCAAACATGTTGGAAACAGCAGCGTCCAGATCATGTTGGCAGCATCATGATCAAGTCTCAGCTGCTTGGTATGGACCCACTTATCCCAATGCCTCTGCTGCCAGAGTTCGAAGCTGCACTGAAATATGTTTGCATACATCTGTTCAGATACTGCTGCAAACATGTTGCCAGCATACATTCGAGAGAACGTGTGGATGCGCCCTTAGCTGAACACGACTGTATATAGTGTTGGGAGCAGCGCGATAGAGCAGGCCACGACTGGCCTGATACATACAATGGTCGTGATAAACCTAATTAAATACTCAGTCAGTACCGACCGATGTATCCTGCACCCTTGCTTTTATCGTTGTCTGTCATCCAAGGCCATATGGATCCACCTCACTCCGACATTCCTATTTAATTCTCTTGTATCATCATCATCATCATCATCTTAGTCTACGCACACCCTCGATTACATTCATCCTTCATTATGACCATGATCATGATGGCCGTCAGCAGCAGCAGCCTGTTGTAATTTACTGCATATATTAACCTTCATCATTTCATCTTCTTTCACGCAAGATCATAAACATTGCTATCATAATTTTTAGTATCATCATCATGATCATCATCATCATCATCTTTCCTCCACACCTATATCAATGTGCCAGACGCCATTATTTGACCTTTCTCCTCCCATATCATCGTTATTATGATCAGTCTGTCGTAGTCCACTGATGGAGTACATGTACATTTTACTTCCGTTAATGAAAGTTGGAGGAAGTTATGTATTCACCTCTGTTTGTCTATTTGTCCAAAAGGTATGTCAAGAGGCTGCTGATGGATTTCAATCGTCCAGTAAGAGATTATTCAATTTTGGTGGTCATCTGAGTTCGAGTCTCGGTTCCGGACTGCTTTTTGTTTCTTTGTCCACAAGACATCTCAAAACTTTACTGATGGATTTCAGTTCAATTTTGTGGATATGTAGGTCTTGGGCCAAGGAAGAGTTTTTGATCTGAGTTGTATGGCACAGGCGTTGACGAAGGTATGTCTTTTCTGGGATCTGTTTAGTATTTGGTTCTGGTTTCGTACCATAAAGAGACAACTGGTAGTTTGGTGATGTGAGGCACTAGTTGGGGCGACGGCCATGTGCTTTGTGCATCAGTTATTATTTCCAAGAGGGGACACGAGAGTTCTGAGTCATATAATTCCACCACGTACCTAGGCCGGTCCCCTACCTATGACCAGGTTATAGATCTTTAGTTACATAAAATTATAAAAATCAGCAAAAACATCTAAAACTGCTTATTATTGCTGAATAAGGCGATAGAATTGCGAACACTCATCATTTGTTTGATAAAATTATGCTAATAGTATCTCTCCCAAATCGTATATTTCAAGACACTAACAGCTGAACTACCATCTCTGATAAATAAGTCTCGCCCCAGTTAATGAACATCCCCTGCTCGTCTGAATACATCATCATCAAAATTAGTCACTTATCGCTATTACTTTCCCACGGTAAAGGTAACCATAACAGTAGCTGTGAAATTTTCTTGTCTTGATTATGTCTCCTGGGTAGATAATGACTTGGTTAGGCCTCCCGTTGGATTTTTTTTCCCCCTACATCTGCCATTCCACATGTACAGTATAACTATATCTTTATCTACTGTCGATCTCTCTGTGTTTAATTATCTTTTAATCCAGCCGTGTGTCTGTCTATGTGTCTGTCTTTGAGTCTGTGTGTTTGTGTTTCTGTCTGTATGTGATAATATCTGTCCATATCTATATCAAAATGTATAGAGTTCTTTTCTACGTCAATATCTATATCTGCATTCTATTTATCTGTCTATCGACCTATTTGTATATGTCTATGTCTATCTATCTATCTACACACACACACACACACACACACACACACACACACTTCAGATCTCTCACATACTCTTGCTTTTATGGAGTGAGAAAGCGGTGGAGAGAAAGGGAGATTTGCATTTCGCAGTCCGCTGCGTGAATCTCCCCATTACCATATATGAGTAACGATAAAAACACAACACCATCGTAACTATCTCTGGTTAGATCATTTCTTCCTCTGCATCTGTCGGATGGAATTGATATGGAGGTAGTATTGCCACACAGAATTTAGCTGAGAGCCGCTCTGTCACTGCTAGGATCTGGAGGGTCGTTATATAGCGAGTGATGGTAGCCAGCGGGGGTTACTTCATGTGTGGGTATAATTTCTGCCACTGAGTCATTGCATCATGGATCACTTGTAAAACATATTGGCACGCATCTCCTTAGGTACTTACTGACATGAGTTAGCTTTCACCAACTCTGGGAGGAGTGGATTCGTGTACCATTAGTGAGAGCAATAACGGTGGGTCATGCTCACAGGTTCAAAGGTTAACCAGAAGTAACTTCTTAACCCTCAGACCTCAGGATTTTTTTCTAGTTACGTGTAGCATCGTCTGTCAATAACAATAGCAAAATAGCTGTTTCCCGAGACTGAAGAGTTAATAGATTCACTAGGATGACGACTTGTCTTAATGATTTTCCGCTGCCACCAGAAAATTGCATCATGTATTCCTAAATAACTGTCTATTTTAGGTACTGTACATAGCCAAGAATATCAAAGAATCACGTGTTTCGTTGTGCTATTTTTCTGTGTGTGTTTAGCATACACGGTGGCAGAATCGGTAAAGAGGCGGCCTGCAGTCCTAATGGACCCAGGTTCGAATCCTGGCTGGGGCAGGGAACAGTTTAAGGATTTGAATTTCTTGAAAAGCAGACTTTTCTGATATACCAGATCACCCGCCGACATGTCATAAAAGTACTCCCACTATAAACCAGTACACTACTCCTGCATGAGACAACCCTAGCATGTAATCAATATGGACTGTGGGTGTTAGCGCCGAAGTGGTGACATGTGGAGATGTAGGAGGACTACTGGGCCCCAAGGAGGACTACTGGGACTTAGGAATAGGCCCTGAAGCCTTTGCCCAGAGTCGGACACGTAAAAAAAAAAAAAAAAAAAAAAAAGTGAAAGAGTTGAAGCTTGGACCTTGTTGGAAGGACACAAGTGAAGAGTGAGAGCAGTGGAAATGAGTTATCTGAGAGAAGCATGTGGAGTTACATGGAGAGACAGACTGACAAATGAGGAAGTGAAGGAGCGTTGTGGTGTGGATGTGGATGTGATAGAAAGCGATAGGAGAAATACAGTGAGGTGGTTTGTCCTTGTGGAGAGGATGGAGAACGAAAGACTAACGAGGAGAGTGTGCGTGAGTGAGGTGGAGGGGGGAGAGAGAGGGGGAGACCAAGGATGAGATGGAGGGATGGAGTAGAGAGATATGAGAGAGGGTGTGAGCTGAGAGCAGGACAGTGAAATAGAGGGGGACCGGGCGAATGGAGGCGATTTGTTTGTGGCCACCCCTTACGGGATTAAGGCGTCTGGCAATAGATACATAGACAGAACATTTTGAAGTAAGGTGATGTATGGTAGTGTGTGATGTGACGTCTATGAGGAATAGTACTGTGCGACGTGACAGTGTGTACGAGATATGGTAAGACTTGCCTTCTATTGTATAGTCACTTTTATAACGGCTTGTCAAACAATACGTATTAGACCTGCTGTAATCCTTTACCAGGTAGTGTTGATAAGGAAATTGGTGCGGTATGTGAGACAGGGTAGCGAGAGGGAGGACCCCAGACAGTTATGAGAAAAAATATAACTCAGAGCAGGAGATAAGAGATAAGACAGAAGAGGAAAGGGAAGATGAGAGAGGGGACAACATTATGCCATAAAGCAGGGGAAAAGGTGGTAGGTGGGAGGGTGTAATATAGGAGGCTTTAGCATTCCCACCACACGCACATGAATGGAAGGACTATTGACTGTAGTCTCGTCGATTCAGGAGACTCTTAAACACCTCTAGCTTGTTAGTTATTTCCTTGTATATGACACGTTGGTATTGGCTTGTATGTCATTGCAGCTAACCAAGTAGATTATGATACCGCTCCTGTCTACAAGGAATGACGTTCCAAAGCCTGAGAGCTACAAAAAATTTTCCGTTTGCAGAAAGTCCCAATCAAGAACCGTTCATTTCTAGATACCTGGACAAAGTGCTTCCAGTCCTGAGTAAGCAGTATACAAGGGATTATTGCAGGTTAAGGCTACTCAACTACTCTAGAAGTAGAGCCGAATTATGAAACTCAGAGTAGCAAAATGACCATTCATTAATTTACCTGTATTTTTTCCCTCGATCCAAGCACTTATACACAGAAAGAAACGAGAAATTCATATATTATTTGCGTTTACGTTTTCCGCTAAATACGTAAATAAAAAAAAACGGAAAATTTTCTGTTTTATGCTTTTTTTCATATTTCAGATTCGGCCAAAGGGCCAAAAAAACAAAAAACAATCAAGGTCCGGATTGGGTCGCGGTCCGCCAAGCACTTACATAGCCCTATTCTAGGTGGAGTCTGCAGAATTAGAAGAAGGTACATATTCACCCGACAGAACTGAGTCACCCCTACAATTTGAGGACTAATTCATAGTTGTATGAAATTTTATGAACTTCGGCCGCTAGGTAGTAATGTGCCTCCTTTGTAGTACTCTTGTCCCTCCAGCCTGACTACTCTTGACCATTAACTGAGCTAAGAGTGCAGATTTTCATAATGTAAAAAGAAAAAAAGAAGAAGAAGAAGAAAAACGCTATAGGGAGCCTGCAAATCTTTTAAGAAAGAAGAGCCGTATAAAGATACTTTAAAGTGTTCGTAACACCTCTTCCATAACTCTTATATGATACTGGGGAAAAGTATGTCGATATTAACACATTTTAGTGAGCGAGGGTTTGTTGAAGTGAACCTTACGATTAAGCTGTTTATAAGATTTATTGTATATAATGCCTGTTTTCACTCATACAGATACCAAACATTGGACAGTAAAATGTACTAAAAAATAAACTGACAAAACGAGGAAAACAAAACAATCTGTGATAACAGTTATCTGTTATGGATACTTGTTTATCGTGTTAAAAGGTTAGGTTCCTTTATAAATACGACCCCTGAGCAATAGGCGGGGTTTTTGCGGAGTGTCTGTTGAAACCGAATGTCCTCAAAAGTTATAAGGCTGAAACATTATCATGGGTAATACATTAACACCAAAACGTTATAAGGCAAAACATTGTGTCATGGGTGGTACATTAACATCAAAACGTTGTAAGGCAAAACGTTCTGAAATTGGGGATACATTAACATCAAAACGAATTTTCCTTCGTCTAAATCTATATCGGGGTTGAGTTCTAGGTGACATAGGAGGCTTCTTGGCATCTTATTAGGGATTTGCTTTGCTTAGTATGCCTTGACATTCTTTTCCATGTAATTAACATCACTTTCATATAGACATCGTTTTCATCAATTACTTACAAAACGATACTGAGGTGTAATATGCAGAACATATTACTAAGTAAGAGGTGCTGTGTAATAATATCCAAGGAGGCTTCGTAACACCTCTATGTCAGTACAAGAAATACGTCATTAATATAACAGAAAACTAAGGTATTATATGCAAAATAAATCGTTAAGATACAGTGCTACAAGATCTGTTGTGCCATTTATAATCTGCCTGAAGGAACAGTGAGATAAGTAACCAAACAACGTACCAAATGATGTCATCAGATTTCCAGTGTATGGATCTTGACGTTTCTATTTACAGTACTGGGATGATGATGTTGATAATGATGGTACTGCACATGATGCTATCACTGGGGATGGTGACGATAATAATGATGCTGGTGATGATGATGATGATGATGGTGGTAAGCATGATACTGTCACTGGGAATGGTAATGATAATGATGATGATGATGATGACTATGACGATGATGATGGTGGTGGTAGTGAACGTAATGCCATCACCGGAGATGGTGACGATAATGATGATAATGGTCTTGACGTTGTTGGGGATGATGATGATGTTGCTGGGGATGGTGATTTTAATGACGAGGATGATTATGATGATGATGATGTTGCTGGGGATGGTGATTTTAATGACGAGGATGATTATGATGATGATGAAGAGGATACTGATGTTCAAAATTGCAAGTATCTCTTCCGTGCAAAGGGAAGATGAGACGAAGGGAGGAGAGGGAAAGGAAGGCTGAAGAAAAGATACTGTAGTGGTGGTGGAGAAGGGGAGGGGGAGTACCTGAGATGATGGAGCGTGAGTGTAATATGAAAAATGATGACAGCTTGAAAAATGGGAGGAGTGAATGGAGGCAACGTCGTGGAAGAGGGTGAAAATAGGATAAAATTGCTACAGTGTGGGGGAAGAAGAAATAACCCCCTTCATTACAAGTCGAACAATTCGTGCGACAGTATTCAGACGCCATCACTCTAAGAAATGTGTCTTCTGAGCCGAATGGCATCGTCTTATGGTAGTAAGAAAAAAAAATCAGAAGGGAGCCATCGTTCTAGGAAACAGGGCATAATAGACCCTCATCCCTGGATATGCAGGTAGTTATCCCACTTTCGTCCTTTCTTTTTCCTCTCTCTCTCTTTTTTTTTTTTTTTTTTTTTAATCCCGTCTCATCCTAACTTTACGTAGAGTAGGACGTGATGATAATGATGGTCTTGATATAATTAATCAGCGTCTTCTCATTCTTTCACTCATTTTCTACACATTCTTTGTCACATATCTTCCCCCACAATTTCTATGTAACCACATGTCTAGACCACACACACACACACACACACACACACACACACACACACACACACACAGTATCCCAGCCAGCTCCACAAAAACTCCAGACTCTCCCACTAGTAACTCTCTTGTACGCTGTATATTTGCCAAAAACCACAATATTTTCCATGCACTCTCCCTGTTACTTTCTTTCTGCATGTGTTCTTAAATCCATAGACTTAGGGATAACATCCCGCGCTCATGAAATCCTGATAAGTCAGTCATTATCTCTGCCTCTTGCATAATTTTCTCCATGCATTCTCTCTGTCATCTCTAACATTCTCCATGCATTCCAAATCCCCAGATGAAGCTTAAGCATTGTGCACATTGCTCATAAAATCTCATTAACACTCTTTACGGTAGTCACTTGCCAACAAGCACAATAATAATTCTCGTACAGACACAATGTGGTTGGAGGGTGAATAAGAGGCGTTGAGTACAAGGTGTTGAGTGTAAGCAGGGTCGGGTGTGTGAGTAATGGTGTCGTGGCGTCGCTATAAATCATCGTCACAGCACCGCCTTGACGCCCGCCACCGCCACACTGCCACCCATGACACCACCCCCTCCATAACTGATGAATAATGACACCACGACAGGTTCAGTAAGAAGGGTTGTTATGCTCGGAATAAAAGTAATTGCGTGTGTGGATAACTAAAGTAATTCATTGCTTGGTGACTCAGAATTATAACTCTGCATGGATGTTTCACAAAATTAACTCCTTTTCTCCCTACCTCTCACAATTCCACTTTTCCTCTCACATCCATCCCCTCCCAATCCCACTCCTCTTCTCGTCCCCCCTCCCCCTCCCAATCCAACTCATCTTACCCCACCACCCTTTCCTCTTCCCAATTCCACTTCTCTACTCTCTCCCTCTTCCCCTCCCAGTTCCATTCCTTTTCTCCCTCCCCCTCCTCCTCCCTATTCCATTTCATTTCTCCTTTCCTAAGCATGAGTTACTCGGTTGGCTTATGGTATGGGTGACAAGAACTGCATATACCGATACCATTGGGAATGTAACTGCTTGTATTGGTGAATCAGAAAAATAACTGTAACGATGACTCGGAGAAATAACCGTGACTTGGTAATTGATGAATGAAAGCACGTATGGTTCATTGAGAAAATTTATGCTTCGGATGAAAATAGCCGCTTTGCTGTCACAGTGACTTTTTTTTTTTTTTTTTTTTTTGGGGGGGGATTATTTACCATCCAGTACAAGCCCCAACACTTCAACTGTACAAAAGCAAGAATGACGCCTACAGTGGGAGAAAAATTATTCAGACAATAAGAAACTGGTATATAGGGCAGACGAAACAAATTCGGCTCTAACTGGACCTGCTGAGGATCCACGTAGGACTGAAACTATCTCCCCACAAACAATTTACCCGATGTAGGAATTATTCCTCCAACTCCCCGTATGGGTGCCTTGCGTTAAAAGACATCAGTCCATACAGTTTCAAGGAATCTAATATTCTGTACATAAATAAAGTGGCCAAGATACCACCACTTCCATAGTCCGAAGGTTTCTGCCTATTTAACTCTACAGGGATTACAGATCTCTTCTGTATGGAATTCAGGTGAAACTTTTCGTAATAATGTAACATACGTTAGAAAAATATATATATATTCTCAGTGTCTGCATTTTAAGTCAACAGATGATACACGCAGCGGGCTCGCCGAAACCTTATCTAGGGACGCATTTGAGTTTTGAAAGAGTTCACATACACCTTCATTCGAGCGTGTATCAGTATCAGTGCAGGCGCCACAAACAGGGAAGCAGACGAGCACGTAGAAGAGACACATAGTTAGTTGCAGGCATTTCTATCCCTCCTCAGTGACGTACTCTCCTGCTACGGGCAATGCACCATTTCATACATATTCTGGCATCTTCTCTCTTGAGTAGTATCACAGTTCTTCTTCAGCACAAATCAGACATTTTTTATGTGATCATAGATTAAGAAAAAAAGGGGGGGGGTGTTTACTAACAAAAGTCGGAAAAATTTTCTTATAACTGTCCCAGAAAAAAAAAAAAAATGACTACATTCATTAATTAAGTTGGATCACTTTTATTATTATTATAGCAGAGATCAGAAGAATAATCTCCATTATTAGGCTTAGAATTATATAAATATTCTTAGCGTCAGAAATTAGATTAATCTTCTGAGTGTTCCCTCAGAAGTCATGCTAATTTGCTGACTAACGATCCTCCTCTTATGAACGAGCGTTTGTCTCCTTTTCGTTAGTACGTGTTGACTGTCTCATATGTTTGTCTATATTGTCTTGGTGGAGTCGTTTGTACTCTCACTCATTGCTGCCCCGCTAAAGATATCATCAGTGCTCTGAAGTACATTATCGTATCTTACTCTCTGTTGAAGGAATAGGGAAGTATTTAGATACTTTTACTTACACAGTCTTAATTGATTGACTAAATAATCTTTATCATCCTCTTTCCTCATCATACAATAAGCTATTGGATATACTCATCGTCTTGCTTCCTTATTGTTCATGTTGGTGTTGGAGAGGGGCACCTTCGCGCGGTGACAGTGAAATCGCTGGGCAGCTCCTCTGCCTGGTTAAGCAAACGCACCTCAACTCTCTCCCTATCCCTTGAAAGGGGAATGGTGGACTGCAGGAGGGGGGCAACGTTACCCTGGTGTCTACTGGGTTCACATTCAGATGCACCTGGGGTTACAGCAAGTATTGTTTAGGTCAGTAATATGTCACTCACTGTGTATTTCTGCATGTTTACGTAACTCCTTCAGTCCGGTGACATACTCGCACTTTCAAAATATTTTTCCTACTGTCAGTCGACGTCATTCAGCGTGGGAAAGACTTGGAAGTGGAGGAGTTGGATAGTTTTTTTTAGACGTTTATACGAAGATTCTTCCAGATGTGAATAAAACCGTCTGAACATAACAAGAATAAACCGTAAAAAAGACATCGCTGTATTGACCGGTCTACATTGTACTGTACGTGGTTATGGATATAATTCAGTTTCATTTTTTCCGGTTATTTCTCATCTTTTAATAATGACGGTAGTGAATCCACCGGGTAAGGATACACACACACACACACACACACACACACACACACACACACACACACACACACACACACACACACACACACACACACAAATAGTCCCAAACAGGCATCAAACTCCATCCCCTTGACACTCATTCCCGCCATCTCAATGGTGTTCTGCAAGGATATCACCATGGAAACTGTGGGGGTATTATTTAAGATGTTTTCAGGACGTGGTGATACACATACGCCTATCGCGTGGTTTGAGTTATAAGGACCTTACAGAACTGGGAGTATTGATGAAACTTTAGTAATATGAAGTACTTCTTACCTCTGTTGCAAAGTTTTCGTGACATCCTGCTGTGGCGAGCGTCTTAAGCGATTTAAATGTCACAGGGACACGTTTCCGCGCTAGATACACAAACATGTGACCATTACTGAGAAAATGGAACGTGTTAGGCCGGGCACCACATGCACGCTGGCGACAGAGGTCAGAACAGTACTTCAGGTCAGAAGGGTTTTACCCATGCTTGCAGTTCCGTGGGGGCCTAGTATCCTAAACTACTCCCTAGAGGAAGGGTGACAGAAGACTTCTGAATTCCAGGAACGATATCTGGCGATTTTTATTTTTGCCCATAGAGTCCGTAAGTCTCATGGCCCCTCAGTTCAGATAGTAAAAAAAAAAAAAAAAAACTTGCATACCCAAGCATGATGTCTTATAAACTTGAGATCCTCTTGATACAGGAGCTTATGATGGTTCGTTTCGCCACACTGTCTGCTTATTTACCTAAAGCTCTGTCCTTGGAAAATATGCTGAGCAGTTATGACGAAGTGGTGGAGCCAACAACATAATCACCCTCACGCAACAGATGCATTGTGTATTGGCTCGAGGCGTATAAACATTTGCTGAGGCAGGGGATTATTTTCGGGGTGCTGGTGGTGTTATGGTTAGCACATCCAGCCCGCAACTGGACAAAGCCGAGTCCGATTCCCGGGATGGACAAATTTTAGGACAAAGGATGTTTTCCATATACCTTCAGTTCTTCCAGCAGTACAAATAGACACCTGCTTGTAAGTTCGATCGTTGCGTGTCTTGTTCTGGGGGAAAATTGTGACTTGGTAAACACTGACTGTCTGCATTAATAACCCTCGTGCAGTTAATAAGCACTGATCCCGACCCTTCTTCGATGGTCCTCGTTACAGGCCAGAGATACGTTCCAAAACGGTAGCTATTTTTTACCCACACATTTGTTACTACAGATTGGGGAGAAACTCTCAATCAGCTTTATAAGCAGTAATGTTGGTTTGATAGATATTCTGTTAAATTTACCGAAGACTTTATAAGAATAATAGATAAATATATGAATAAGGTTAATAAATAAATAAAATAGAGAAAGAAAGAGAGAAAGAAAGAAAGAAAGAAAGAAAAGCATCAGTAAGGTAAGAGACTGTATTACGAGGAGTTTTTGCATTACTTTTATTTATTGTCAAGTCCTGTGGTTGCAGCGACCATATATGCAGTTATTTACGACACTGGCTCCTTCTGCTTATTTTTCTTCATGCAGGTTTAACCCCTGCCACCCTAGTGGGTCTATTCTTGGTACCTCAAGACGGTACAATTAAGCTTAGGAGAGAGTTTTTAAACTGGAATAGTTACATACAGTCTTTTGAAATCCCTTCAGTCTGAGGATGTCTATAATTTATTCGATGCTACCTCAAGATGATTCTGTTCAAGTCTGACAGGACGTTTAACAGTAAAGGAATTAATCAACGCTATATCTAATCTTTTCGTTATTAAAAGCTTCCTCTAAGCTGAATATTGCGGTCAGAAAATAAAGAAGACGTCTATATACTGAAGAGGGTTAACCCTTCTACCTTAGGATGTCATAGCTATTTTACTCCTGCTGTCTCCCGAGGATCTGGTTCAGCTTTGAGCCCTTTTCGAACTGCAGGTAAGACATACAAACTTTATCAATCGTGTCCATAATAGGCTACTTTTAAAAAATTTATCCAACTATTTATAGCCAGACGCCTTAAACCTTGAAGGGGTGACAACATACGAATCGCCTCCATATGATTATCCTCTGCCATTGGGCATCCCCCTTTCCAAATCACACACCCCTCACTCCTATGCCTCTGCACTCCCTCCCCCTACCTCATCCTAGGTCTCCCCTTCCTCCTTCATCTCACTCATTACCATGCTCCTGAATAATTTCCGGTATAAGCATTAATACTCGTAAACTATAAAGGGACGTCTTCGGGCTGAAGGGTCTAACCGCACAATGACACACACACACACACACACACACACACACACACACTCCAACATAATCTTTGTATCTACCGCATCGCGTGACTTCTGCAGCCTTCAGTCCATCATCATCATCATCATCATCACTCCAACACTGTCTTTTCATCTATCACTGTGCTTAACTCCGTCTCTTCACTTCTGCAGCCTCCAGTCCCCCGCCATCATCATCATCATCATCATCATCATCTCACTCTCTTGTCACTCACGCCTCAGTGTACACACAAATAGACAATCAAGCCTCTTCACAGACATGCTGTATTTACTGTACACTCGTGCACCCACTCTGCCCACCTCTCTTTCTACATTAATGTTCTCTCTCTCTCTCTCTCTCTCTCTCTCTCTCTCTCTCTCTCTCTCTCTCTCTCTCTCTCTCTCTCTCACACACACACACACACACATACACATTACACGCCGTCTCTCCCAATTCCAAGGTGCCACCACATACTATGGCCACTGCAGGAATGCCATACTCCCGGCATTACGAGTATAATGGTCATAAGTTGTAAGCCAGGGAGAGGTGGTGGCCAGATAATTATGTACAGGTGTCAATACGCCACTCATGCATTCCTAATTATGGACCCATAATTGTCAGAAAAAAATTGTTTCTAAATATGTTCGCACTGAAAATATACTGAGGAAAAAAGAAATGTTACACGTTCAGTCCGATAATGTAATTCTTTCTATTATTTCCCTTGGTATTTATAGATGGCATTGATCAGTTTGAGAGACTACCTGGATAGTAGAGGGACTGATAACCTCGACATCTAACGCCTGTATGTTAGAAAGGTCTATCGGAATGCATGTCACGGGGTTTTTAAAATAAATGCAAATATTATTTAAAATGATAGTGTTCAATAATATTGAAGAGCAGGGACAATGATTGTCTTACTAAATCAAGCAACGATTACTTTACGCTGGCTTGCTTCGCACGATTCTCTAAGAACGAGAATTTATAAACTTTCTCAACAGTACACAGCAGAGACTAACTACTCAATCGCTGTTTATTAGTACTGTTAGCCTCTGGAGAAAGTTACTTCACCCCTAACAATAAATAACTAATAATAATATCAGGTTCTTGCTGATGCTTAACTCCTAGGAGGCACAACGGATTTTAAACTTAATACAACAAGACTGGTCTAAGTACCAGTTATGAATGGCAAACGTTTATGCAACCTAGGAGCTATGAGAGAAATAACCTTAATTGCGGAGAAATGAAACAAGAGTTTACATTACATTAAGCTCAAGAAAAGGAACTATTAAATTTATTGATTACAAAAATAAATTTAACGTTAAAAATTTCAAAAATCAAATTAATGAGATCGCACTCACTCACTCACTCAAGAGCTAAATTCTTACGCCTAGAAAAAAACACAACATGCGGCGCAGCCGGCCAGCATGTAAGGAAACAGCTCACTTAACTAAACTCTTAAACCTAGGAAAATACAAAAAGGAAATACTGGTCAATGAATGTGGTGTATCACCCAAAGAAGGGTGGGAGCATGGAGAACTGTAGTCTAGTGGAGTCTGGGTGCTAGCTGACCTCTCTCTACTCTCACTTCTGGAGCACAGTACCTCTCTCCGTCACAACAGACACTGGACTCAGTAACTCGTGGGAAAGAAAAGGGGAGCGCTAGGCCGCATTTTTTTAACGGTCGAGTGAGCGAAACGCGCCCAAAACAAATCGCTCAGCGGAAGCACTAATGTCTCACACAAGGACGATCACGTATGACAATGAAAAATTGATTTGACAAGGCTTCCGTCCGAATGAGTGGTTACTGAACGATAAACTGGGATTCTGCTTGAGTTCGCAGTTTCCCACAAAAGCCAATGTCACTAGCCGACTCGTGACATTACGCCCCTACAAAATGAATTTTTTCCTTATGGGAAAAAATTTGTGGATATATATATATATATATATATATATATATGTACACACCCTAACTCAGTCACACAAGATTCACACTGTGGTGTGTGTGCTATCCTGCTATAGGAGAAAATCACTATCGCCAATGAGCATAATAACCTCGTATTTACGTTAATAGAAGCAAGCTTGAGGGAAAAAACTCCGTGACGACGGTGAAAATCCTGTACTCAGGTCAAACTGAGCGAAAATTTGCTACATTTACACTGACAACTAATTGTTGTGTAGTGTGGTGTATGTAATACACAGTGTAGGTGTGACAGTTGTAGTGTAACTGTACCTACGTGTAAAATGACACAGTAAATATCAATAACATGGCGACGACGAAGGCAGAGGAGAAGAGGCGGCAGCGTGCGGCAGATGATCAGCTGGCCCGCACAGCAAAACTGCTACACCCATTGCTGTACCTGCAAAATCAGTTAAGGTGGAGCATCAAAAGTGTCAATGAGACAAAAATTCTTATTACGTTACAATTACTCTCTCTGCCTAGCAGTCAGTACATGCTATGAAAGGTACGCTCTAGCTGAAAAATACAAGTGACAGCCTAAGCTTCGTACATTGGAGGTCGCCATTAATTTATTAGATACATTATTAACTAGGAAACATAGTCGTAAGGGTTCTTAGCGGGGAAACTCTAACCTGGCATGTACCTTGCTCAATATGTGGTGCAGCCGGCCAGCATGTGAGGGTACAACACCTTAACAACATCCCCTCACCCAGTTTTGGGGGAACTCTAACCTGGCGTCCACCTTGCTCGACATGCGGCACAGCCGGCCAGCGTGTGAGGGAACAGCACCTTAACAACATCCCATCACCGAGTTTAGGGGAACTCTAACCTGGCGTCCACCTCGCTTGACATGCGGCACAGCCGGCCAGCATGTGAGGGAACAGCACATTAACAACATCCCATCACCGAGTTTAGGGGGAGCTCTAACCTGGCATCCACCTCGCTCAACATGCGGCACAGCCAGCCAGCATGTGAGGGAGCAGCACCTTAGCTTATGGTATATAAGTATGTACAGGCCCTGGACATACTATGTCCTGTGGGGCCAATGGGCGAGACGTCAGGTCTGCACCCACTTCACCACTACCCTGTCTCTCAACTGACTCAGAGATTACAGGTGTGGTTACAATCGGCACAGGAAGGATATGTCCCTGATTAGTGGTACTTTGACACACACTGCAGGAGCACACAAAACTGTCTATGTCTCGTCCCATCCCCGGCCAGAAAAAGTCAGCTCGGATACGGCCCTGGGTCTTCCTTTTGCCCATGTGACCTCCAGAGGCTGAACAATGACCCCATTCTAACACTGTTTGGTGGTACTTGGCAGGAACGACAAACTGCAGTCGAACCTCGCCCTCGGGTGTTCGTGACCCATGGTAGAGCCGTCCTTGTTTGCAAAGGAACTTGGCTCGACCTCACCGTGAATACTTAATCACTCGACCCTTTTGTTTGTTCCGCATGGCAGCAAGTGTCGGGTCAGAATGTTGTTCTTGTTCAACATGTTGACTACACATCAGATCTTGCGGCGATTCAATGATCGCTGGGGTGACGCAGTCTGGAGCCTCAGCCATGGCTCGTGTTACTGCAGCAGCCGAAGTCTGAGTAGCATCATGTTCGGTGCAACTATCCTTGACACCGAAAATGTTGCCTATTATAAGGTCAAATAAAGGTTCTGGCATGACAACTGCAAGTGTCGTACCAGTATAAAATGGAGATGCCACCTGGAACATGCCTCAGGGAACAATCTCACTGATCCATCAATAAGGTTTGCATGGATCTGTCGACCTGTGTACTGCTCAGGCCGAACTAGACTCTGCTTGACAGAGCAACCTGAGGAACCATTGTCTCTCAGGACCTTCACAGGAATGCCTCCCACAAACCCTGGCTGAACAAGGAAGGTACTGTCACCTGTGGGAGGGCCTGTGGAGGAAGCAGCTAGCCACTCATGAGGCTCCTGAATAATTGATGCGGCAAACATTGTGCCTTGTGACTTAGATACTTGAGGAGTCGTACTCAGTGCCTGTGGAGATGGAACACTGGCCATCTGTGGAGGGGTGTTCACTGTCACTGTGGGACTAGTGAACTGTGGGGGAGTACCCATACTGGTAGGGACGTGACCACCGTGCTGCTGCTGAGGAATGAAGGCTGCGTTCGCTTCCTGCCTCTTTTGAGCTGGTGGTGAAAAGGACGGTCCCAACGGTCAGTTGCGTGGCTGATATTGCTGCTGGTTAGGGTACTTGTTGTACCTCTTCCACTCAGGTTTCTGAGTGTTTTGCCTCTGGTCCTTCCACTGCGGTTTTGGACCTTGGCCATTATTCTGAGAATGGCCTTGTTGCTGGGGTTCAGTCTGAGACGATTTCCCAGATTTATCAGGTTTTCTGTTCCAGGTGTTTTGCTTACGAGTTTGATACCCATATGCAGTAAAGTATGCGTCAGCCTTTTCTGCCATTTGGCTGGCATCTTTCACCTGGCAGATCTTAAGCTGTGCTATGAGCTCAGCAGGCCACGACCTCTCTAGCTGTGTACGCAGCATAAGGTCAATTATCCCCTCACGCGTGGAAGGAGTTTCATCTTTCTGCATCCACTCACCTAAGTAAACAGTGAGACGGTCGAGGAACTGAACAGTTGTCTCCTTGTCTTGGAGACGAGCTCGCATGAACTGAGCTTTGGCATCGTCTACTTTGAGACCATATGCCTTAATGAGTGCAGCTTTCATCATCTCATACGTGAGATTGTCTCCACGAATTCTGTGGAGAATATCGAGGGCAGGGCCCTCAAATAAACTAAGAAATTGGATCTGCTTAGCTGCCTCATCCAGTTGATACATGTCTGCCATGTCCTCAAAACGAGCTATGTACGGCTCGATTCGCTCGCTTTCCTTGTATGAAGGAAGCTTGATGCGTGGGGTCGCCAGGACATGTGTAGGAAGAGCGCTAGTGGAGCTTGGATTAACTGCACCAGATGTGTCTGAAGCCAAGGAATCTCGCTTGAGCTTCAGCACTTCATGTTTTTCGCGTGCTTCTCGCTTAGCACGTTCGTGTTCTCGTTCTCTGTCTCGTTCTTCACGCTCGTATTCGCGTTGTTCTCGCTCGTATTCGCTCTGTTCTCGCTCGTGTTCGCGTTGAATCTTACGCTCTTCACGGGCATCATTCTCGCGCTGCTGCTCCTGATTATGCCGTGAGAGTATGTACTCTTTAATTTCAGTTGGGTCTGTAAGACCCATATCTTTGGCTTCCTGTAAAAATACAGTGGTAGCCATGACGCTAATTTACTAATTTACTAAGCAAACGAATACTAATAAACACAAGTAAAGAATACAGACACAAGCTAGTGGTGACCAGTCTTATCTAGTTAACTGGAAAAGAATAAAGCAAAAATGCAATTAACTGAGAAGACTCAATAATTAACACAATGGGTATGGCGGCTACCCAGGAGTGAATAAAATCGTCTGGCGTTACCAAAAATAAAGTACTAAATAGAGTTAAGTACTCTATGGATTAATAAAGCAAAATTCACTTGCTAAATTAACGGTAAACACCAGTAAACTTGTGCCTATAAACTTTAATGATAAATACCTAAATATGAACGAGTGAGTATTATCTCGTGAATAGCTTTAGGGCTAGGAGTTAATATCCTGGAATGAGGTCGCCAATTGTCACGGGGTTTTTTAGATAAATGCAAATATTATTTAAAATGATAGTGTTCAATAATATTGAAGAGCAGGGACAATGATTGTCTTACTAAATCAAGCAACGATTACTTTACGTTGGCTTGCTTCGCACGATTCTCTAAGAACGAGAATTTATAAACTTTCTCAACAGTACACAGCAGAGACTAACTACTCAATCGCTGTTTATTAGTACTGTTAGCCTCTGGAGAAAGTTACTTCACCCCTAACAATAAATAACTAATAATAATATCAGGTTCTTGCTGATGCTTAACTCCTAGGAGGCACAACGGATTTTAAACTTAATACAACAAGACTGATCTAAGTACCAGTTATGAATGGCAAACGTTTATGAAAGCTAGGAGCTATAAGAGAAATAAGCTTAACTGCGGAGAAATGAAACAAGAGTTTACATTACATTAAGCTCAAGAAAAGGAACTATTAAATTTATTGATTACAAAAATAAATTTAACGTTAAAAATTTCAAAAATCAAATTAATGAGATCGCACTCACTCACTCACTCAAGAGCTAAATTCTTATGCCTAGAAAAAAACACAACATGCGGTGCAGCCGGCCAGCATGTAAGGAAACAGCTCACTTAACTAAACTCTTAAACCTAGGAAAATACAAAAAGGAAATACTGGTCAATGAATGTGGTGTATCACCCAAAGAAGGGTGGGAGCATGGAGAACTGTAGTCTAGTGGAGTCTGGGTGCTAGCTGACCTCTCTCTACTCTCACTTCTAGAGCACAGTACCTCTCTCCGTCACAACAGACACTGGACTCAGTAACTCGTGGGAAAGAAAAGGGGAGCGCTAGGCCGCATTTTTTTAACGGTCGAGTGAGCGAAACGCGCCCAAAACAAATCGCTCAGCGGAAGCGCTAATGTCTCACACAAGGACGATCACGTATGACAATGAAAAATTGATTTGACAAGGCTTCCGTCCAAATGAGCAGTTACTGAACGATAAACTGGGTTTCCACTTGAGTTCGCGGTTTCCCACAAAAGCCAATGTCACTAGCCGACTCGTGACAATGCAATTGTAAGTACCAGGGAAAAGGAAATGTGTGTGTGTGTGTGTGTGTGTGTGTGTGTGTGTGTGTGTGTGTGTGTGTGTGTGTGTGCTATGAAAAGTGTACTCAAGAGTGGTAACTACGATAACACGGTATAATATTTGCTCCCTCATACCTCATGTAGAACACTTTCCAGAGTCCAGTTCCCAACTTTAACTTTTTCTAGCTTAATCACCTCAGTAGTAAACCTTTTAAAATTTCACGCAGTGCCATATTTCACATCGTGCCACATTATCTCACACCTCACTCTAATCACACTATATTTGCATTTAACTTTACATTTTACTGGTACCGCACCCTCTACGCCTCACAACCTCGCCACTCCACATTATTTTCATTTTCCCACACCTTACTCCATTATCACCTACCCCTCTCGCCTGATCCATTCTTCTCACTTCACCCCCCTGATACACCACCACCCTACTGCATATATCTTTCAACATCACACTTCACGCACCTCTGCATCACCCTGCATCCAACCCACGCCTCACGATCACACCTCTCACCATCTCATATCACCTCCCACCTATCACCACTGCCTCACCCCAACCCACACACTACCACACCTCTCACTCGCACCTTCAAATTCCCACCCACAACTTTTCATTTACACCTACACCTCACCCACACATCCACCGTCAGTCAAACCTTTCACCCTCCTACCACCCACACCTCATACCTTCAGACCAAACCTCCCACTCGCAATTAGTCATCAACAGCCACACTTCACCCACACCTTTCACTTCACAACCAAACTTATTTCCTTCACCCCAAATACTCACACACCTTGCCATCTCCCATACCGACTACAAATCATCCTGTTCATCCGAAGTTCATGTATTAATCCCCATCTGCCTCTATCCTTGTAACACCTCCCAACCACAACTTTCCAAAATATATATCTCACCCCCACCCCCACCTCTCACACCCTCACACCCACACCTCACCACCTCCCAAACACAAACACACATTACCGCCTTTAACTGAGGTATTAATCTCCATCTGCCTGTATCTGTGTAACACGTCCCCTTGGCTCTGTCTTATCGCCTCTCTCCCTCACTTCCTCCTGTAAAATATCCACCGCCGCCACTCTCACACAACACTCGATGGTATTAGTCTTCCTCTGCTGTTTGTGTGTGGATGGTATCAAAGTTGTTATAATAACCGTTTTGTGTGGTGGTGTGTGGTGTAACAGTGTGCGATGTGGTTGTCTGTGCTGTAGTACTTTGTGGTGTTGTAATGTGTGGTGTGGTAGTGTGCGTGGTGAGACAGTGAGTGACGTGGTACTATGTGGTATGGTAGTGTGCAGTGTGGTGGAGTGTGGTTTGATGGTGTTTGGTGTGGTAGTTTATGGGGGTGGTAGTTTGTGGGGTGGTAGTTTGTGGTGAGGTAGTTTGTGGGGTGGTTGTTTGTGGGGTGGTTGTTTGTGGGGTGGTTGTTTGTGGCGTGGTATTTTGTGGGGTGGTAGTTTGTGGGGTGGTAGTTTGTGGCGTGGTATTTTGTGGCGTGGTATTTTGTGGGATGGTATTTTGTGGGGTGGTGCTTTGTGGGGTGGTACTTTATGGGATGGTAGTTTGTGGGGTGGTAGTTTGTGGGGTGGTAGTTTGTGGGGTGGTAGTTTGTGGTGAGGTAGTTTGTGGGGTGGTAGTTTGTGGTGAGATAGTTTGTGGGGTGGTAGTTTGTGGGGTGGTAGTTTGTGGGGTGGTAGTTTGTGGGGTGGTAGTTTGTTGGGTGGTACTTTGTGGGGTGGTACTTTGTGGGGTGGTACTTTATGGGATGGAAGTTTGTGGAGTGGTAGTTTGCAGGGTGTTAGTTTGTGGGGTGGTATTTGGTGGGGTGGTAGTTTGTGGGGTGGTATTTTGTGGGGTGGTATTTTGTGCGGTGGTAATTTGTAGGGTATTAGTTTGTTGGGTGATAGTATGTGTGGTGTGGTAGTGCGTCGTGTGACAGTATGGTATCACATGGGCCCGTGTTGGAGGCTTCGTAACTCATCTTCCATAACGATTTATTCTGAATACTGCACCTTAACAGACATAGCCAGCATCAGCAACGTCAAGATGATACTCAGGTGCACTTTGCAGAATAAACTGCAAAGGATGAGAAATTGCCAATTCCCCCAAATCTATTTAGAATGCAAATCATAGTGTGGTATGGCAATGTGTAAAGTGACAGTGTATGGAGTGGTAGTGTAAAGCGTGAGCCTATAGTTCATAGTATGGTTGTGTGTGTGTGTGTGTGTGTGTGTGTGTGTGTGTGTGTGTGTGTGTGTGTGTGTGTGTGTGTGTTGTGGTAGTGTTTTCAACCTCACAGAGTTCTTTTTTACGTCTTGTAAACCTTAATTTTAATCAGGCAGAGTACTTCACAACACCTAACAAACTCACAGACACTTTTCCTTTATGTACAGTTTCCCTCCCCTCATTTCCGCATTTATATACAGGTTTGAAGATATCCAGCTGCATCATTTAAATCAGAAACTTTCTTCAGAAAAATTTAAATTACCAAGATTCCACAATATGTCCCCTAAAAAGAGGTCCGTCCAGTCGAATACAGACAAACGGAACGAAGCGACAGTGGTTGAATCTTTACTGAGGCCTGATGCTGAACGCGGATCTTAGGGCAGGGAGCAACAAAGTCCTGTCACCTGTCCTTCTTTTCCCACCATGGACCATTTTCTGAGAGAGAGAGAGAGAGAGAGAGAGAGAGAGAGTACATGTCCCTCATGAGGTGTGAATCACTGAAGAGTGTAACTTAACAGTGATACATTGGCCGAGGCATAATAGTTACAGAGTACCGTGCTGTGAGAGTAATCAATATACTGTACCTTGTAAATGAAATACATACTATTGTTTTTTTGCCTAATCTGTCTCCCTGAAATCTTATTCATTTCTTCTTTTATTTTCTTTTAATCACTCGGCGATTTTAATTCAGCTAAAGGAAAGTCTTCTGTAGTAAATGCCTTCACTAGGAGAACGTACATTTTATTTTTTCTTGCTGTCTTTAGACGATCATATTCAACGTAGGAAGGATCTCTACCTGTAAATCTGTCAGCGAAGGCAGTATCTAAACCCTCCAGTCGAGAAATCTGCTAAATAAAATCGTCTTTAGTTAGCAAGAATGAACTAAAACTGCATAAGCGGACTGAAGGATTTGTCTTACAGTAACGAACATACTTGCATAAATATGACTCTGCATAAAGATGTGATAACTGGAGAGTTTGTATTAACCCTTATATTCTAGTGTGGTATTTCACAACTTATTCTTGGTGTCACCACACGATTTTATCAAATCTTCGGACAGGCTTCTCGAACTTGACTTACATGATTCAACTTTCATTTACCCCATCACTACTACAGTACAGTTCCATTTGTAGGTGAACTAAATGGTTTGGTGGAAGCCAAATGTAAATGAAAAAGTAGTCACCATACTAAAGGGATTACGGACTTTAATGATGAATGGTGAGTAACTTTTCCTTTCGCTTTAGATACGAGGCACAGCATTTAAAACGAGTATTAAAAACTATATAAGTACTCACACCTACTTATTAAATTAGAATCTAATCACGACGATGTAATATTCATCTTTATTTATTTGCAGTACAAACAGCACGGCAATGCGATCCCCAACCTCAGCACAACATCCACCAGTGATTCATCGTGACAGAGTTTTCTGTTAATACCTTAGATATCAGCTGGTGCAGTTGGAAAAATACACACACACACACATCTATCTATCTATCTATCTATATAGATAGATAGATAGATAGATTACTATGCGATGATCACTTGTACTGAATTCTTCTCCTACAATAACATTACTCACTACATTTTCTGATGTAGCTAAGACAAGATCAAGGATGTTAGCTCCACGTGTCGGATAATTTACAAATTGATACAAAGAACTTTCTTGCAAATTTGTATATTGGTCTGACCCTGTGTGTGAGAATAGGGCTTCTCCCCATTTTGGAACTGGTAAATTAGTCACCAAATATTACAGTGCTTTGCATACAAGATAGTTCAGCAATTTGATTGTAAATTTCATTATCAGTGTTGAGTGGCTGACCAGGTGGATGATAAATTAACCCAAGAGTGATTTTATGACAATATTCATTTCTAAGCTGAATATAAATAGTGTCGATGTTTTCAATACATGGCTTGGTAATTTCGACTGGATGAAATCCTAATTTAACATATAACAGCACGCCGCCCCCTGCTCGATTCTTCCTTTCACAACTGAAAATGTGATAGCCTGGTAAATTAAACTCTGCTAGAAAATCTCTCTGCTCAGTATTTAGCCACGATTCTGTTACTCCAATTACATCGTAATCTTCGGTAAAGGCAAGGGCCTCTAAATCAAAATTAATTACATAGACTACGAGCATTTGCAAGGATTGCTTTAATGTGCTTTCCTTTCTGATGTGGGGAGCTTCCATTATTTATTGATTTATCAGATCGTATGACATCTACGTTTGCCTCCCGTGATGCTTGTTTTTTCTCAAGAAAAAACTTACAGCATCATTAAGCAAACGACCGAGACGGGTAGAACCAACAGCAATCAAATGTAGCCCGTCGTTCATAAACAGTGTACGCTGCTCGTAAAATTGGTTCCCCGTGTCGATGAACTGAACTTCCTGTAAGCAAAGTGACTTGACTCTGTTATTAATACTAAATGCTCTGCTGAAGAAGGCATTCCCTGCATTAATCCTTGGTAGTATGCCTGAAATTAAAGTATGGTTAGTTTTCTCCTTGTAGTGTCGGATCATCTTCCTGTACTTCTCCATCAGCTCCTCTGATCGGGTTCGCATGACGTCGTTGGTACCTGTATGAATGATAACAAGGCTGTCATTTTCCGCATTCTCAAAAACGTCATCCACAGCCTCTGTTACGTCATCTACTCCTGCACGTGAAATACAAAAAAGCTTTCGTTTAGAGGGTGCCCAGCCGCAAAATTCCACGGATGATGGAGTCCCCCACAACCCGTGCCTCATGGGGCTCTTCCTCTACCTCTGTTAGAACCTGAAACTTGTTGTATGTTGTTACTGGAATGATGCTTCTTTTCCTTACAAGCCTTGCACGATTCCGCACTGGCTGGAACTCATTCTGTACGGTTGGGGGAGAAGTAACTACAGCAGGAGGAGGATGGTCAACCTGGACTGCAGTTGGCCTAGCAGTGACATTGTCCTCTGCAGTGTGTCCGACATTACTCGCAATGAATTCCTCCAGCACATCTGCTTTTCGGGTCAGACTGTTAATTTTGTTTGTTGCCTCGGTCAGCTTGTCTTCCAGGCTCTGACGTAGCTTGCACATCCTGCAAACAAAGGTGCGGTCCATATAAAAGGATCCGGTGAAACTACCGGAGCAGGTTACGCAAATGATGTTCCGCGGCATTCTGAAATGCAAGGTAACTGCAAGGATTAATCAGAGAAAAAGAATTTGGTAATACTGATTAGTACCTGGATGAGATATTGGAACAAGAATAAGTTATATGCAAAACCTGCTAGAACAGTGACAATTTATGCAATGGTTACAGGTTTTACTGGTGGGGATCTTGTTGCTGTTTAGAATTGTACAGGAATAGCTACCTTACTGGTTAGTAATACATGTACACTTGTTACAAAGAATGAAAAGCTAACCGTTACCTGGAATGAAGAACTAAAATTATATTACCTGAAATACAACAACAATGAAGTTACAACAGAGTCTTACAATACACAAATAAGTTGTTTGTCACCTGAAAAGTTACCACATATGAAAATATATCTTACCTATAAGGGTAACTGTAAACCTGGGATGTAAACAAAAACTAAGGGAATAGTACTCACTCACTCACACACTGTGCACAGGGGAATGCTTAACACTAAATACACCAAGTATACTGTACCAGACTGCAGTTGTTTACATCTACCAACACAACGGCGCCAACCACAGTCACAACAGATCGCCACAAACTGCTTGAATCGTCACAAAATCGTTCCCACACTACTGTTAATACACAACAATTACACTGAACTGCTGTATCACCAGAAAATAAAGCTCAGTTCATACAAAGACAAGCCAAAACATTACAAAATTCCACTCAGCCTACATAAGCTCGAACAAAGAAATCAAAACAAAACAAAAGTTCCAATCAGTTCCGAAAGGTTATAAACTGTTCTTACTGGTGAAACAACATACAGTTAACACTCACCCAATTGTAGCTCTAATTTACACAGGGTAATACTAATCACTTCCACGAGAACAATAACCACCTAACGGTCACCCTATTTGGCGCCAAACGTAGATAAACAAGCACACGACCAGACAGAGCTTTTCACACTTAAAATACAGCAAAAAACTCTAGCATACACTGGATTTTCACACCTTTCACTGGAATAATACTTCCAAGACACTTATACACACAGATGCACTATTTGGTGAGTGAGAGCACACGGAATAATCACTCAAATTCACTTAAATCGTGTAAAAAAACTGGTGAGTGAGAGCGGGTACGTCTTTCCACAGAGGGGACTACAAACACACCAATAGATAGATAGATGAAGAGATACTTAAATTCCCGTAGATAGATAGATATAGGCACACAGATAGATAGCAAGATAGATAAATCTGAGTAGAGATAGGTATACAGATAGATAGATGATAGATAAATGAACTTACAAATAGACAGATTGACTGATAGACCGATTAATTGAAAGACAGATAGAATGACTGATAATCATGACTGTGTGACAAGGCACGACATGATAACTACTGAGGTGCGCTTTCTGTGGGACACACACACACACACACACACACACACACACACACACACACACACACACACACACACACACACACACACACACACACACACATCAAAACCTACTCCTCCACCCTCCACTCAACACTGTTCAAGAGTAAGGCGATGGTTAACAGGCAATATTAACACTTTCTTAAATCATGCTCCCCATTCACGAAGCTCTGAACCTACACTACACCCTACACCATGAGCAAAGGTTACACCCTGAATGAAGGTCCTAAAAGTAGTTAACCAAGCAACCACAAGTGCCCACAGAAATCTTGAGGCAGACCCGTACACAGAAACTGCATTGAGCTTAGATTGTTTATAAGACTGTTTATCCTTTCATCTTCTAACGCATTGGCACAAATACTTCACAGTAACAGGAATGAATATGTACTGTAAATGAAGCAGTACATAGGAGTACATACATAGGAGTCCGTAGCAGGTACAACAAGGATATCTGTTGTGGACTGTAACCAATGTGTGTAGGAGAATGATCGAAAAGAGGAAGTACAACTAAAGCTGTTACCTGGTTTTAAGACTTGCTAATGGGTCAGAATGGGTTTGGATCCTACAACTAGGACTCTTTCTGAGAACTGGATCCCTATGAAAGTAAGACTAATGATCGTGGCTAATTTGTGTTTTCCCAGCGTGCGTGTTTATTTGTACGTAACACAAGGCGGGACTGTGACCGGTATTAACACCTTCACTACGATGACCTATTTTTCAACGTATTCGTACTAAGACCAGACGATTATGTTCAGGTAGAGAATATCTTGTTCTGAAATGGGGGTGTTGCATACAGCTTTCATTAACCATTTCAGTACGTCTCCTCCTCCCGTCTTCCACCTTTTCTCTCCATCTGCCTCCTCTCCTCTCTCCCATAAACTTTCCCCTCCCAAACTACCTCACATTTTCCGTCTCCCGTCAAGCACTTAAGTGGATGATGAGGCCTCAAGTGGTACGTAAGGCAGAGTGGGGCTGAGTGGATAAAAAGGAAGAGACAAACAAAATAATAATGAGACAAAGGCGAGTAGAACGTAAACAAAGATTAACAGAGAGGAATAAGGACTAGCGAGTCATCATAGTGAGCTTAGAAGGCTTCGTTGCAACTCCTTCGTAACAACTTAATTAGCAGAATGCACCTTAACACTGTCTTCAAAGGGGATGAAATGGATGAAGAAAATGACAGTATGATAAAACAAACAGAACTAAGAAAGTTTAGGGTCTTAAAGTGGCATAGGAGGCTTAGCAGTGCCTCTTCCACATCGACTTATTACCCGTCCCCGCCGCGGAGGGGCTTGGGGACGGGTATTATTTTCACTCGGTTTGTTTGTTTGTTTGTTTGTCTGTCTGTTAACTTTACGCGAAAACTACAGGTGCGATTTTGACTAAAATTACAGGGATGATGGGCTATGACCTACTGATCACCTGATTAATTTGGGGGCCAAACTGGAACAAGGCCCAGGCTATAGGCCCAAAAAATGTAAAAAAAAAAAAAATAAATCCCTTTTATCACCATAACTCCTTTCAAATTCATCATATCGACATGAAACCAAAACATAAATGTGCATCTTTCAAATCTGCATCCTGTGACATGCCTCATTACATCATTGAGGTAAGCTCCCCCCCAGTTAGCGGTAGGGGGGTGCAATGTCAGGTGGGTCGGGCCTAAAATTTCAAATGGGCATAAAATCGTCAATTTTCACCCGATTTACTCCAAATTTTATATGTAATATCTTTTACTAGATATCCTGTTGTGTTTATACGTAAGCACTAAAATTACTGCCGGGGACGGATTTGCTGTTCCTTGGCACCGCTGCTTGTTCTATGTATTATTTCCATTGCTATAGTATCAAGATGGTTTACACCAGTACTGTACAAGTTGAGACTAAAGTGCAATGTAGAAAATAGGTCATTATTAAAGAAATATTGCGATATGTGTAAATCTATCTATCTATAGCCCGACGCCCTAATCCGGCAAAGTGTGGCCGCAGACAAAACGCCTCCAAGTCGCTCTGTCGCCCACCATTTGACTACCCTTCCCCTAACTCACTCCCCCCTCCCTCTTATACCTCTCAACGCCATCCCTCCACCTCATCCTTGGTCTACCCCTCCCTCTCCCACCCTCCACCTCACCTACATACACCCTCTTAGTCAGTCTTTCATTCTCCATTCTCTCCATATGTCCAAACCACCTCAGTGTATTTCTCTTTATCTTCTCAACCACATCCACATCCACCCCACAACGTTCCTTCACTTCTTCATTTGTCAACCTGTCCCTCCATATCACTCCACATGTTCCTCTCAAGTAATTCATTTCCACTCCTCTCACTCTTGACTTGTTCCCCTCTTGCAAGGTCCATGCCTCGCTTCCATACGTCAGGGTAGGGATCACAATACTATTATGCAGTGACTTCTTTTCCTCCATACTCACATCCCTATTTCTCATCACTGCTTTCAGTGATCCAACAGCCTTTCAACTGCTGTACCCTTTCACGCACTTCATCCCCCAACGTTCCATCCTTACTCATCACACTGCCCAAGTACTTGAATGCACTCACATTCTCCATATCCTCACCATCCAACCTCACTGCACACTCTGTAACTTCATTCCACTCAAACACCATAACTTTACTCTTGTTTACATTAACTTTCAGATTCCTCTTCCTACACACTGTCCCAAATTTATTCACCAAACCTTGCAACTCCAATTCATCTCCACTCAACAATACTGTATCATCAGCAAACAGCAACACCGGAAGCTTCCAAATCTCACCCTCATTCATAAGAGCCACCCCCACATCCACTGCCCTACCTTGCACCTCCTTCACAACCCCATCCATGTATATATTAAACAGCCATGGAGACATCACACAACCCTGTTTCAGTCCCACATTGAGATCAAAGAACTCACTCAGCTCACCATCCACTCGCACCGTAGTCCTAGCTCCTTCGTACATACTCTTCACAGCACTCAACAATTTCCCCTCCACTCCATATATTCTTAATACCTTTCACATACCTTGCCTATCTATTCTGTCATAAGCTTTCTCCAAGTCCATGAAGGCAGCATACACTTTCTTTCCCTTCCCTAGATACTTCACTAAACATCTTAAAACAAATATTTGATCTACACACCCTTTTCCCTTCCTAAATACCTCTTGTTCTTCTCCAACTAGCTCCTCTGCCATATGCCTAACCCTATCAATGAGTATTCTACCATACAATTTTCCAGTCACACTAAGAAGGCAAATACCCCTATGGTTACCACATACTTCTCTCTCCCCTTTTCCTTTGTATAAAGGAACAATTATACCTGATTTCCAGTCCTCTGGAACCCTTCCCTCTTCCCAAGCCAATCTACACAACTTCCATATCCACTCACAACAATCTCACCCCCATACCTCAGCATTTCACCACACACTCCATCAATTCCTGGGTCCTTTTCCATCTTGATCTTCTTCATTGCTTCCACTACTTCCGCCCTACTGATTTCTTCCTCCTTCCACTCATCTCTTCTTCTCCCAGCCATTCCCCAACCACTTATACTCGCACTGCTCTCACTCTCTATACATTCAACAAATCCTCAAAGTGCTCCTTCCATCTCCCCAGTTTCTCTCACTTCTCCACCAACAATCTATTATTCCTATCTTTCACTCCCCTACTATTTCCCCTTTCACACTGCCTTACTTTCTTTACCTCCTTCAAAACAATTTCTTACTCTCTCGCCATTTCACACTCAGATTCCTCCCAAATTCTTCATCCACTTTCTTCTTTCTCTCCTTCACCAGTCTCTTCACCTCCCTTCTCCCGCTCACATATACCTCTCTCTTCTCTCTCTCATCTTCTCCCCTACCTCTACTCGCTAACCATTCACTATATACCTTCTTCTTTTGCTCCACAGCTCGTTTCACCTCATCATTCCACCATGCTGTCCCTTGCACACCCTTGCATCTCCTCCTCACTCCACAAACCACCTCACACGCTGCACATATCTCTTCCATGAATATCTTACATACGTCTTCCACCCCTTCCAACTGCTCTAACTGATACCTTCCCAATCTTTCTTCCATTATGCTCTTATACTCTGCCATTTTCTCACTATCTTGCAGCTTCTCCACTCTTCTCACAGGAGCTGTTTCCTCCTGTCTTCCCCTTCGTCTCTTCAACCATTTTCTTTGCAGCTTTGCCTTGGCCATCACTAAGTGATGGTCAGAGACTCCATTCCCCCACCCTCTCCACACTCTTGCATCCAACACTTGTCTTCTCATTCGCTCATCCACACACATGTAGTCCATCATTGCCTTTCGTTCAACAAGTTCACCATCCATCCTCCTCATTACTCTCCATGTAGGCCTATACCTGTGGATCATCTTATGCCAAAAGTGGGTGTTAGCAATTGCTAACCCCTTACTAGCACAGATGTCCACCAAAACACTACCATTCCCATCTACTTCAGCTGGCACACCCCACTGACCAACCACTCCAGCCACTCGTACATTCCCAACTTTGCCATTCATGTCGCCAATCAAAAGCACTCTCTCGCTCCTCTCAAATTTGTCCATACATGCTTCTACACTCACCCAAAACTCATCTTTCACTCTTGCCACTCGGTCCTCTGTCGGAGCATACACACATACAATCGCCCATGCTTGTATACCTACTTTCAACCTCACCCATACAATCCTTGCACCCACTGTTCCATACTCTCTTATATTCTCCTTCCACTTCTTGCTTATCATCAGACATACTCCCTTTCTTGCCGTCTCATTCTCATTAACTCCCGCACATATACCTAAATCATATTCCCACTCAGACCCTTTCACCTTTCCATTTAGTTTCAGTCAATCCACATATATCCGCTCTTGCATCCTCAAGCACCTGAACAATCTCTCTCTCTTTCACTTCATCATTCACTCCTCTCACATTCCATGTCCCCACCCTCAGAATGTCCTTTGTCCGTTCCTTAGTCGTCAACGTATGGTCCATCTGGGTCCGAGGCGCTTTATTTGCTTGTTTAGTTAGTTCTTTTTACGGGGTGGGGCACTAACCCACCACCAACCCTTTTACTCGCCTCGTACGACAAGCAGGGATACTGGGGGAGTATTCTTGAAACCCCACTACCCCCAGGGAGGGGGGATAAGAAAGGTTAGATTATTACCTGTTTAGTAAGCTAAGTGGTTGCTGAGTCCCTGTCATCCCAGAAAACAAGACCTGCAATTGGCGATATTACAAGAGGGATCTTTTTTTTTTGTGTGTGTGTGTGTGTGTTCGACTCTGGACATAGGCTTCACAGCCTGCTATCAAGGCCCAGTGTCCTCCTACGTACCATACACCTCTACATGTCACCACTTCGGCGCTAACACCCACCGTCCATATTGAATACATGCTAGGGCTGTCTCATACAGGACTGGTGTATTGGTATTAGCGGGGGTATTTTAACGACATGTCGGCGTGTCTTCTGGTAGATCAGTCAAGTCTAATTTTTAAGAAATTCAAATCCTTAAACTGTTCCCTGCCCCAGCTGGGATTTGAACCTGGGTCCGTTAGGACTGCAGGCCACCTCTCTACCGATTGATCTAGACAATTATAGTGATTCTTTTACCCATTTCCACAGCTTGCACTAAGAGTGGGCAAGGCACACTCATTTTCTAGGAGAACGATGATGATGATAATGGTGATGAACATGAGGTTCGAACATGATGATAATGATGCTGAACAAGAGGTTCGAACATGATGATGATTATGCTGGAACAAGAGGTTTGAACATGATGATGATAATGATGATGAACAAGAGGTTTGAACATGATGATGGTTATGCTGGAACAAGAGGTTTGAACATGATGATGATGATGATGATGAACAAGAGGTTTGAACATGATGATTATGCTGGAACAAGAGGTTTGAACATGATGATGATGATTATGCTGGAACAAGAGGTTTGAACATGATGATGATTATGCTGGAACAAGAGGTTTGAACATGATGATGATGATTATGCTGGAACAAGAGGTTTGAACATGATGATGATGATTATGCTGGAACAAGAGGTTTGAACATGATGATTATGCTGGAACAAGAGGTTTGAACATGATGATTATGCTGGAACAAGAGGTTTGAACATGATGATGATGATGAAAAACCAGAGGTTCGACCGAAACATATTACCTAACAGCCGTTAGAGAAATCGTATTTACAGCTAACTATGTTATTGTTAAAGAAACTTCTACAGGGCTAACTATGCCATTATACACGTTTGAATGAAACTCCAGGCTTTATAAATTATGTTTCTTTTCCTGGGGAGTGGAGCTTCACTGAGCCATTCAGTGAAAGGAATCTTTTCCATGTTCCAAAAAAATTGTCTGGGATAGCAAAAACAAACAAGACGTCATGGCAGTGAAGGCCTTATTACACTGCTTAGACAAAGAGAAAACATATAAACGTGTGTGTGTGTGTGTGTGTGTGTGTGTGTGTGTGTGTGTGTGTGTGTGTGTGTGTGTGTGTGAACCACGAGAACACAACATTTAAGAAAACGACGGACATGGACAGAGAAGAAAAGAGCGGATGAGGAAGATTTAGACGACAGAAGGACGCCTGTGGCCAAGCGGTAGAGAATTGTATCTGGTGTAACGAAAGAACGATGTGTCCAGTAAAAAGCGCACAAGAGATATAAAACACACAAATGCTCTCTCTCTCTCTCTCTCTCTCTCTCTCTCTCTCTCTCTCTCTCTCTCTCTCTCTCTCTCTCTCTCTCTCTCTCATCTTCTACCGTCCAACATCCCTCCTTCCCGTCTCTTTTCCTTCTTCCTCCTCTTCCATTCTCTCTCTCGCATCCCTACTCTTCCTCCACTCCCACCTTCCCCGCCGCCCTCTCACTGTCTCCTTACGACACTCTTCACCTCTCAGTGCACCATTTTGATTTTAGTTCCTGCTTCATTGCCCACAGGTTTCATTTCATCTTTCTTATTCACATTCTCCATCTCTCCCTCCTTCTCTTTCTCCTCCTCTCCTTCCTACTTCTCTTCCTTTTTCCTCCTTCTACTTTCCTGCCCTTTCTTCCCCTACCTCTTTTCTCCTCCTCTTTCATTCTCTCCCTCTCTCTTTCCTCCTCCTCCTACTCGCCTGTCCTTTCTTTCCTTACCCTCCTTCTTCTCTCTCTTTCATTCCTCTCCTCTTCTTTCTCATTGTCTCTCCCATTGCCTTTCGCTCGTTTTTCATCCTTCCATTTTTTCCTTCCTCATCTTTCTTCTCATTCTCTCACCGTTCTTTTTCTATCTCCCTCTTTTTCTGTCTTTTACTTTCCTAAATCCGTCCCTCCTCCTCTTTTCTCTTCTCTGCCTTATCTTTACTTTTCTGTCTTCCTTCCTGTACTTCCTTCTACGTTTACTTCTTATCTCTCCTCTCCTTTTTTCCTTTTCCTCCCTTCTTCTTGCTTTCTAACTCCCCCTCCCCTTCTTTCCTCCCGTCTCCTTCCCTCCTCCTCTCTTTTTCTAACCTTCCCTCTTTTTCTTTCCTCCTCTCTCTTTTCCTCCAGACTTTCACTCCTTCTACCCTTCTATCCTCTTTCTTCTTTCTTCTTCCATTGCACTCCATGAGTCCACCTCCCTGTTCTTCCGTCTTCACCCCTCTTTCCTTCTTCCTTCCCTTCTCTGTTCCCCCTTCCTCCCTCTAATTTTTTCTTCTCTCCTCCTTACCTCCTCCATTCTCCTTCTCTCTTCCTCCCTCCCTCCTGTATCATTATGTTTCCTTTCCGTCTTATCATCTGGCCGTGTGATGGTCGAACCTAAGGGCTAGACATCAGAAAACTATTATTCTCTCTCTCTCTCTCTCTCTCTCTCTCTCTCTCTCTCTCTCTCTCTCTCTCTCTCTCTCTCAGTAAATCACTCTACTCTCTCCTTTTTATGGCCCTAAATCGTGTGAATTTCCATGTAAGTTTTCTGGGCTTTCCGGCTTTTGATTCCATTTCCGTCCCTCCTTCCCTGCTTCCTTTCCTCCATCTTTCCTTTGCACCCACTTTCTTTTTATTTTTTTATTTTTTTTTTGTGCGCTTCCATCCCTACTTCCCACTTTTCTACTTTCATCCCTTTCCCCTTTATTCATTCCTTTCCTCTTTCCTTCACTCTTTCCCTTCCTCCCTATTTCCCTCTTTCATTCTTTTCTTCCTACCTCTCTTACCCTCCTTCCATCCTCATTTTTTCTCTCACCACAGAATTCTAGTGTATGTGTGTGTGTGTGTGTGTGTGTGTGTGTGTGTGTGTGTGTGTGTGTAGAAAAAAAGAGGTTGTACATGAAAGCAAACCATTTAAAAGAGAAGTTTTGCACTCGTGGGAGAGCTAGGTCTCTGGCCGAGTGTAGCGATATGTGTCTGATGTAAACAGAGAGGAATGTGCCCCGCTGGACGTCTAGAAGAAAATATCCGCAACGTAATCATGCTCCTACTCTCTCTCTCTCTCTCTCTCTCTCTCTCTCTCTCTCTCTCTCTCTCTCTCTCTCTCTCTCTCTCTCTCTCTCTCTCTCTCTCTCTCTCTCATATACATAGCATTTTTAGAAGTAGGTAAAAAATATTGAGAAAATAATGGGAACTCAAATGACCCTGCCAAGCAAGGTGTGAGAGCAAGTGTGTGGGTGATGGGAGAAGAATGGCTAAAGAAATGTTTACTCTGCAGTTCATAGGTGACGGGACTGGGATGGATGTTGGCCTATCCTCTTTGGGTGACAAACGCGCCAAATTCAAACAGTATCAGTTTTGGAGTTTTGGAGAGAGGGCAGCGTGATGTGGGAGTGTGAGGAGAATGCACCGTTAACTTGGTACAGGAGTGCCTGATGGGGTTTTGGTCAAGGCCTCTCCTCACGCTATGGAATGTCGGGCTTTAGATACAGAACTTGGGGGAAAAAAATGGAGATTCTTCTCGGCCTTATATTTTAGATATCCTGGGAGCTGTCTAACACATCTTTTTTTTACCGATAGGATATATTTATTACCTTGTAACTTCTTGTGCGCTATCTAAATAGTTCCAATATCAACATAAGTTTGCGTCCATCACATATATGAAGATACTGTATGAAATGCGCAGAATAACCAGCCAAGGAAGAAGTGTTACTTTCTCCAGAGCTGCTCAGAATAGAGTTCTAAACTCCACCATAATAGTGCTTTTCTACACTAAATCATAATAGTCTGGTAATGGAATGAAAACGCGTTAACCTACTGCAGAAAACTAAGGAAATCAAGCTTATTAAACCCGAAAATACGCCCTATTCAGCTGGTACAGATAACTCTGATGAGAGAGAGAGAGAGAGAGAGAGAGATGAACCCAACTCTCCGGTTACTGTCATACCTTACTCTGTGATAAACAAACTTCTGTCTCCTCCTCTTCCTTCCTTTTCTCTGTCGCTTGCATCCCTCTCTCTCTGTCTCTGTCTCTGTCTCTCTCTCTCTCTCTCTCTCTCAATATCTTGTTGTCACACTGTCCGCCTCTCAGTACCCCGTCGTTTATTTCACTTCCTGCTCAACTGTCCACAGTTTACATTCCTTCTTTCTCATCCTCCTCCTTATCCTTGTCCTTCTTTGTATCCGCCTCCTCCTTCTCGTCTTCCTCCTTAATCTTTCCTTCTTCCTTCTCCTTTTCTTCCTCCTCCTTTTCCTTCTCCTTCTTCTTCCTCTTCTTCCCAGCTCTTTCCTTCCACTGCTTCTTTTACTCCTTTTCTCCTTCTTCATTCTCCTACTCTCCTGTCCATTCTTCCTTCACCCTCTTTTTTCACATACCTTCATTCCACGGCTTTTCTTTCTCATTCATTCCCCTATTTCCTTTCGCTCGTTCTTCCTATCCCCTTTTCTTCTTCCTTCTTATTGTCCAGTCCTTTCCTGTCCACCTCTCTCTTCTTACCTCCTTTCTCCATGCTCCGTCCCTCCTTCCCCTTTTTTTTCTACTTTGTCTTTCCTGTTCCCTTCTATCCTTCGTTCCTATTTGTTCCTCTCCTGTGACTTCTTCCCTCCCCTTTCCCATTTCTCTCTCTCTCTCTCTCTCTCTCTCTCTCTCTCTCTCTCTCTCTCTCTCTCTCTCTCTCTCTCTCTCTCTCTCTCTCTCTCTCTTTATGACTTCCACTCTTTCTTTCCTTCCCGCTCTTTCCTTCTTCCTCTTCCTCCTCTCTCGCTCCTACCTCTTCTACCCTCTTCTCCACTTCTTTCCTCATTCCTTGTCCCCAGTGACACCATCTTCCTCATCTTTCCTTTTACCTTCTCCCTCATTCATCCTCTGCCTCCCTTTCCCCCCCCTCCTCCCTCTTACTACTTTCTTCCTCCTCTCCTCTCCTTCCTTCCTCCTCTCTCATTTCCTCTTCTTCCCTCCTTCCTTTATCCTCCTGCCTCTTTTCTGTCTTACCTTCTGGGCGTGTGAGGGTCGAGTCTAAGGGCAGGGAGACTGAAAACTAATACTCACAGCTTTATAATTCGTTCCCCTCAGCTTTTTTGAGGTGCCTTCAATATATTCCACTCCTCCTTCACTCACTCACTCTCTCTCTCTCTCTCTCTCTCTCTCTCTCTCTCTCGCGCGCGCGCGCGCGCGCGCGGTTAGTCAACTAATCTACTACCTCCTTCTTCTATCTATCTATCTATTGCCAGACGCCTTAATCCCGTGAGGGGTGGCCACAAATAAATCGCCTCAACTTCGCCCTGTCCCCCGCCTTTTCACTGCCCTGTTCCCAGTTCACACCCCACTCTCTCATATACCTCTCCACTCCATCCTTCCATCTCATCCTTGGCCTCCTCCTCCCTCTCTCCCCCTCCACCTCACTCACATACACTCTCCTCGTCAGTCTCTCACTCTCCATCCTCTCCACATAGCCAAACCACCTCAATGTGTTTCTCCTAACACTTTCTATCGTATCTACATCTACACCACAACGCTTCTTCACATCCTCATTTGTCAGTCTGTCTCATCATGTAACTCCACAGGCTCCTCTCAATTAACTCATTTCCATTGCTCTCACTCTTGACTTGTGTCCTTCCAAAAAAGTCCAAGCTTCACTTCCATACGTTAGAGTTGGTATCACAATACTGTCATGTGGTAACTTTTTCACTTCCATGCTCACTTCCCTGTTTCTTATCACTGCTTTCAAGGATCTAGCAAACTTTCTTCCTTGTTGTACCCTTTCAAGCACTTCACCCTCCAGACTTCCATCCTTACTCATCACACTACCCAAGTACTTAAACGTACTCACATTTTCCATTTCCTCATCATGCAACTTCACTGTACATTCATTGACTTCACTTCTCGCGAAGACCATAACTTTACTCTTCCCTACATTCACCTTTAGATTCCGTTTCTTACACCCTCTCCCAAACTCATCCACCAAAACTTGCAGCTCCCCTTCGTCTTCACTTAACAACACAGTATCATCTGCAAACAACAGTACAGGGAGTTTCCAAACACTGCCCTCTCTCACTAGGGCCACTCCAACATCCACTGCCCTACCTTGTATCTCTTTTATAACCCCATCCATGTACATTCTGAACAGCCATGGAGACATGACACATCCTAGTTTCAACCCAACCTTCAAATAGAAAAATTCACTCAGTTCAGTATCCACACGCACTGCAGCCTAGGCACCCTCGTACATACTCTTCAATGCATTCAGCACCTTCCCATCTACTCCATATATTCTTAATACTTTCCACAAGCCTTGTCTATCCACCCTGTCATATGCTTTCTCCAAATCCATGAAGGCCGCATACAACTTCTTTCCCTTCTCTAGAAGCTTTTCCACTAAAGATCTAAGAATGAATATCTGATCTACATAACCTCTTCCCTTCCTAAGGCCTTCTTTTTATGTCCCTAAAACATGTAAATTTCTTTGTGAGTTCCAGGGGTTTTCCGACTTTTGACTCCATTTCCTTCCTCCTTTCTTTTTCTCCTTCTCTGTTTCCTCTCCTACTTTCCTTCATCTTTCCTTTGCTCTTTCCTTCCTTTTCTCCTTCCCTCCTTTCTTTCAACTTCTCCATTCCTCCTCCCTTTCTCTTTCATACATTCCTTTCTTCTTTCTCTTCTTCCTTTACCACATCCTCCTTTCTCTCTTTCCTGTACTCCATCCTGGATTCTTTCCTTTCCTCCCACCCATTTTCTCTCTTTCATTATTACTCTATATCCCTCTTACCCTCTTTCCCTCCTCCTTTCTTCCTACTTTCTCTCTCTCACAGAATTGCTAGATATACTGTATGTGTGTATGTGTGTGTGTGTGTGTGTGTGTGTGTGTGTGTGTGTGTGTGTGTGTGTGGGTGTGTGTGGGTGTGGGTGTGGGTGTGTGTGGGTGTGTGTGTGTGTGTTTTAGTTGGTTCTTCATTGCCACAACCTCACTTTCCTTACTTCTTTCTTTCCTTCCTTCAGTTCTCCTTCCTTTCTTCCTTCCTTTTTCCTTTCTTCCTTCCTTCCCTCTACAGAATTCCTCGTCTATTCCTCTCATATGTCTTAGATCGTTCCCTCGTGTGTGTTAGTGTCTATGATTTGTTTTCTATTGTTTTCGTCGCTTTGTATATTTTCTTCTTGTCTTCCCACATCTCATTAGTCACTTCCTGTCACAGAGTACAGGTCGTTTCCTCCTTGTGTGTGTGTGTGTGTGTGTGTGTGTGTGTGTGTGTGTGTGTGTGTGTGTGTGTGCATTTTCTTTTTTACTGTGCGGTTTTTGTCTCAGTTTCTTGTTTTTCCTCCTTTGATCCTTGGCCTTGTCTCATCAATCAACCTTTATTCTTCTTTCCTATTTGTATTTCCTTGCAAGAATTATGCAGGCTATGAATCTTTTGTAATGTGTGTGTGTGTGTGTGTGTGTGTGTGTGTGTGTGTGTGTGTGTGTGTGTGTGTGTGTGTGTGTGTGTGTGTGTGTGTGTTGGTAAAATTTCCATGGTAACTGGTCGCTTTTCTTCCCTTTCTGCATTTCTTTCATGTCCTGTTATTTTACCCATTTGGGGGGGGAAGGGGAAGGGGTTGGCGAGTTAACCTTTCTCTTACACGGGGGCTTTTTTTTTTTTTTTTTAAGGAGCGTTGTGGTGGTGATGTGGATGTGATATAAATCGTTTGGAGAAATGCACTAGGGTGGTTTGGCCATATGGAGAGGATGGAGAGGGAGAGACTGACGAGAGGAGAGTATGTGAGTGAGGTTGAGGGGGGGGGAGGGACGGGGTGGCCAAGGATGAGGTGGAGGGATGGAGTGAAGAGGTATATGAGAGAGGGGTGTGTGAGCTGGGAGCAGGGCAGAGAAATGGCGCGGGAGAGGGCGACATGGAGGCGATTTGTTTGTGGCCACCCCTTACGGGATTAAGACGTCTGGCAATAGATAGGTTTACGCGTTCTTAAGAGATACTTTGGCTATAATGCAGTAGCTGGAATTAGCCTTTATTATTCCTCACGCTACAGGAACACAAATGTTTATCGGTCTACTTGTCTGTCTGTACGTATGTATGCCTGTGCTTAGCTTGTTACCTAGCTGTGTAAGTATGTATGAATGTAGGCATACGTGCAATTATATATGCATTTATGTACGTAGCTAGCCAGCTACTTGTGTGGACGTATGTATGTACTGTACATATGTATGTATTCATCTCTCTATCTTTGTCTTTATGTCTGTCTGTGTGTCTACAGACCTCTGTCTGTCAGTTTACTTACCTCTCCATCGATTAACCTATTTATCAATCCACATCTATCTATTTATCTATCCTGAATCCATCTATCTGTGTAATGTCTGACGCCAAGTCCTGTGAGAGGTAAAAAAAAAAAATGTTTTTTCTCTCCAATTCATGAATGGTTCCTTTTTCACTTTCTCCAAGTTGTTTTTAATGGCCTCCATTTAGTGGTTTTCAAAGATTTTCGGGGTGTTGTTTTCCCTTTACCCTTGCATTCTTATCTATTATTATGCCTGATGTTTTTTCTGCCGTTATTTACTTACAAGTTATGAAAAACTTTCTATTCACAATCCATTACAAACCATGAATAACATTTTATGTATTCACGGTCTTGCTCATACTGACATACATGGGTATTGTATTCATGCTGACACCAGACAGTGGATATCAGCAGTGATGGTGTTATCTCTGCAGTCACTTGAAGACGCTGGTGTATGTCGAAGAAATTGTAGTGGCTAACGTTTGCACCATCGATGCCTTAACACCATCAGTGCTGACACCAGGGACTGTGTGATTGCTGACTGGATTATAGTCAGCATTTCAGTTAGAATGGTGGACCCAGTGTATGCCTTTTGTCAATACTAAAAAATATCATTTTACCATATGATTGCAGGGTTTTCGGCCACCCTTATTTTTTGTGACATTTCATGCAAAATTCATAGGAAAGGGCTTTTTATTCTTCTTAATGGCGGACCATTTCATTCAAACTCGTGTTCGTGTACAACTTTCAGTAAGCTCCGTCTGTTTGATAACACCTTCTGTCTATAATTCTTCCTCTCACCAGACGATTGTTTGAATGCTGTGGTATGTCTCCCATCAGAGATGAGGTTAAAGGCAATCTGCATTAGCGCCTTTAGTACCATGTTGTCTTATCTATATTATTCCTTCCACCGCCAGACAACTTTATGCCTCCTATGATTTATGTATCGAATAGAATGGGTTAGAAATCATGGCTATTAGCATATTAAAAGCCATGACTGATACTGTATACCGTTCTTGCTGCCGCCAGACGATGTATTCAGCTTAGGAACAACCACTCGGACAGCAATGGTTCATTTGCATATCGTGGTCATTAGTTATCAGTTTTCCTTTCTTTTGTTTCTTCTTCAGAGTCACTTCCTGCCTCGACCCATGAATAGCTTGCCTGTGTGTGTGTGTGTGTGTGTGTTAATTATTCACAGCCATTTCTTGTAATGTCTGTTTTCTTTTCTTGGCTCCAAAAGAATTTGTATTTTCTTACTGCAGACACGTGATATTTTCCTTTCCTGCGGCTCTAACACTTTTTGTTTCTCTCGTTAGGCATTTGTGATACCTTTTTTTAAATATTAACATATCTGTTTTTCACATATCGGGTGTGGTTCAGGTCTTACTTCTGTTAATTTCTTGCTTCGGTGCATCATAATGGTTTACATTCGAGGGTGGGTCGGAGTTTATTGCTCACATATATACCAGAGGCCAGAGACTGGTCACTATCACTCTAAACGTCGCAGTTTAAATAGCCTAGTCCTGGGTCCCTACTCTTCTGGAGGAGCCATAAAGGACTGGATGATAGATGGAATTAGTGCCCTTAGCTAGGTAGCCATATATATATATATATATATATATATATATATATATATATATATATATATATATATATATATATATATATATATATATATATACTGTATATTGTTACGGAACAGAGAAACATAATGTACACTTTAAGTGAGAATACTAAAAATCACTACTGTCCCGTAAAGTTCCAGGTTCAAAACAAAAGAGTTAGGTAAAATTACAAGTTAAAGTTTAATGGTCAAACTAACAACAAAACATTCAGGACTCATAAGGATAATGTAATGGCAAAAAAACAGGTTAAATATATGGTTAACTGCAATAGCCTCTATTAACACGAAATTAGCAAGAGTAAATTTATCTAAGTCAGCCCTGATAAAATGAATATACACTGGGTAATGCTCAGTTAATGCAAGATATATATATTATTACAGATACAAAATATTATCAAAAACGAATGACATAAAAACTCTACATTAATCACAAAAACCTTACTAGGCCCAAGAATTAACACCTTATGCGATACAGTACAAGGAAAAATGTAATAACACTTATACTCAAATTACACAGCTGCTAGATGGTTGGAGACTTCCTGAGCACTCACAATAATAACAACTGTACAGTGGAGGACAGAGATGTGAACAAAATGAAGAGTAGATCTAAGTGGCAATTAATGTAGAGACTGAGCTCATTATATAGGGGCCGGCAGAGCTTGATACAACTTGTAAGAAGGACGCGCAAATAAAGCCAAAGGGGACAAAGAGTTGACACTCCAGCTCTGAACAACAGAAAGAACGACTTACTTTACTATAAGGGTAGAAGGGGGGAGTGAGGTAGAACACGCTCGTGATCAAACATGCAGCATACTGTACGTTAGAATTACACAAAGGATGATGAAATCATAGGCTATGTAACACCTCCCCACAAAGAAAAGGAAATTTACAAAGGAAATTTCTTATTACTCTAAAACAATCTGTCTACTGTAAAGTCTAGATAAGCAATCTGCAATAACATTTTCTTTCCCCTTGACATGTTGTAGGTCTAATGAATACTCCTGAAGAAGTAGACTCCATCTTGTCAATCTCTGATTTTTATCTTTAAACTTACTAAGGAATTTCAGTGGGTTATGATCGGTATAAATGACTATGGGGTCAAAACCAGAACACAAATAAAATGAAAAATGCTGTAAACCCAAAATCAAGGCCAAAAGCTCTTTCTCAATAGTTGAGTAGTTCTTTTGAGGTGGAGTGAACTTCTGACTGTAATAAGATACAGGGTGTTCAATACCCTGATCATCCTCTTGCAGCAAAACAGCCCCAGCTCCTGTATCACTTGCATCAACAGCCATCTTAAAAGGTTTAGCAAAATTTGGAGTAGCGAGCACTGGCTGACTTAATAGGATAGCTTTAAGTTTGCTGAAAGAGGATTCACAATTATAGGTCCAGACAAATTTAACTCCCTTTTTCAGTAGGTCTGTAAGTGGTGATACAAGAATAGAAAAGTTAAGAACAAATCTCCTGTAATAACCTACCATTCCCAAAAATCTTTGTAGCTCTTTCCTACTTTTAGGTCTGGGAAGATCACTTATAACCTGAACCTTAGCTCCTGGTGGTGCAACATGTCCATTACCAATTACGTACCCAAGGTACTGAACTTTAGCTTGACCAAACTCACACTTTGACAAATTAGCTACAAGATTAGCCTGAACCAAACGCTCAAGAAATTTACTGACATGGCATAGGTGATCTTTCCAGTTGTCACTGAAGATTAATACATCATCAATATAAACAACACACCCTGCCAAACCCTCTGTTACAACATTCATGAGCTTCTGAAATGTGGCTGGTGCATTCTTCATACCATATGGCATTACAGAACATGCAAAAGTCTTTCCTAGTGTTACAAAACATGAGATCTCCCTAGCACGTTCAGTCATAGGTACTTGCCAGTATCCCTTTAACAAATCAAACTTACTTATGTACCTAGCCTTTCCGATCTTGTCTATGCAATCTTCCACACGAGGGAGAGGGTAAGTGTCTGTTTTGGTTATCTGATTAACACGTCTGTAGTCGATGCAAAGCCGCTGTGACCCACCTGGCTTAGGGACTAGAGTGACAGGAGAACTCCACTCGCTCTGACAGGGCTCAATCATCTTGTGGTCCAACAGGTAGCCAAGCTCCTTCTGGATGAGAGGAACTTTCACTGGGTTCACACGGTAAGGAGGCAGTTTAATTGGCTTTGCGTCTCCAACATCGACATCATGCATCAACACAGTGGTTCTTCCTGGAGTGGCACGGAACACTTGCGGGTACTCCTGAAGTAATGCTGAAAACTCCTGCCTTTCCTCGGGAGGTAGATGAGAAAGCTTAGTCTGGAGATCATTCATGATATCAGGATTCTTCCCCAAACTATCACTCAGGCTCATGCTGCATGGGAGAGCTTCACTTGCAGACTCGGGTGGAACAGCTACAGTGCAGACTGGGTTATTTTCGTCCCGCCTGCAATATAACTTTAGCATGTTGATGTGACAAAGTTGCTTGTTCTTTCTACGATCTGGTGTGGCGATGACATAATTGACATCACTGAGTTTCTTCTCCACGAAATAAGGACCACTAAACTTGGCTTGAAGAGGTTGCCCATGCACCAGTAGCAGAATCAAAACCTGACCTCCTGGCTGAAAGTGGCGTAACCTGGACTTCTTATCATACCAAGTCTTCATCTTCTCCTGAGCAGCTCCTAAATTCTCTCTCGCCAGCTGTAAAGCAGTGGACAGCCGTTCTTTGAACTTCATCACATACTCCAGCAGGTTGACGTCATCATCCTCCGACAGCCAGCATTCCTTGAGTAGCTTAAGGGGTCCTCTTACTTCATGGCCAAACAGTAGTTCAAAGGGTGAGAAGCCCAGTGATTCATTTGGAGATTCTCTTGCGGCAAACACAACGAATGGAAGACCTTTATCCCAGTCTTTCTGATGTTCCAAACAGTATTTCTTGAGCATCGATTTGAGTGTTTGATGATATCTCTCCAACGCTCCTTGGGTCTGGGGATGGTAAGCTGAAGACGTGATCTGGGTGATGCCCAACTCTTTCAGAGACTGCTTGAAAACATTTGACATGAAATTACATCCCCGGTCGGACTGTACCTCCTTGGGCAGACCAAACTTTGTGAAGGACCCTAGCATTTCCTTAACCACGTTCTTTGCTGAGATATTTCTAAGTGGAATGGCTTCAGGATAACGAGTAGCCATATCAATCAGGGTCAACACATAAAAAAATCCTGAAGAAGTCTTAGGAAGAGGGCCCACAATATCCACCAACACACGGGTGAATGGCGCCTCAAAAGGAGGAATGTGAACTAGAGGTGCAACCTTTTCGGTCTGATTACACTTTCCCACAACTTGACAGGTGTGACAAGACTTACAATACCAGGAAACATCCCTGAAGATACCTGGCCAGTAGAAGTGTTTCAAAATGCGTGCCACAGTCTTCCTCACTCCAAGGTGTCCTGCCAAACTGGAATCATGAGCCACTCTAATGATATCCTGCCTACAAACACGAGGGATGACAACTTGATGTACAACCTCCCATTCACAGTCGGCTGATGCTGTTGGGGGTCTCCACTTCCTCATAAGTACTCCTGACTTTATATAATAACAAGTAGAAGCACCAGCTGACTTCCTCACTGCAAGCAGAGTTGGCTAGACCTTTCAACTCAGGGTCAGCAACCTGCAACTCAACCAACTCTTGACGAGACAAATTATCAACACTACGCGGTACTGCCTCATCTGGTGAGTGGTCCAAATTAGCAAGAAAAGTGTCAGCTAGGATAACATCATCATCATCATTATCCTCTAAGTCACCAGTAACTTTAGACTTAGCCCTAGTGACAGCACATGCAGGGAACACATCAGGGACATCACAATCCTGGGTCGCAGTCACTGGCTCACTAGACAACTGAGGAGCTGGACACACTTGACTTCCACCAATATCATTTCCAAGTAAGAAAGTTACACCTGACATTGGGAGTGTCTCAACCAACCCAACCATAACGGAACCATTAACAAAACCAGACTCTAAATTCACTCTGCACAGAGGGACAGAGAAGTAATTATTCCCTACACCTTGTAAGATTACAGTTTCATCAGAGGAATTAACATTAGAGCCTAGAACACTGGTCACCATAAGGGATTGGCAAGCACCTGTATCACGATATATTTTAACTGATTTCCTGTCATTACTGTCCAGAGGACTGACAAAACCATCAGACAGGAAATTAGCACATGAACTCCTGAGAGTGTCACCCACGTTACTGCTCAAAAGAGGAGCTTCATCATGAGGATTTAATTTACCCCTCAAAGCAGGTTCAGTTAACTCAGTTAAGGAATTCTGGGAACTCTCAAGGGTGGACACTAGACCAATTGACTGAATATTTAAAGACTCCTTTTTGTTCACATCACGCTGTCTCCTGAAACATTTCTCCGTAGTATGACCAAGCTTCCTACAATAAGTACATTTACTTTTCTGAAATCTAGAGGTGGAGCTGGTATTTACTTCCTGAGAAACATCATCCTTATTCTCTTTCTTGTTACCTGTACTCTGAGTAGAGGCAACGTACTTACTCTCAGCTTTCCTTCTTTCTCTAGAATATCTCTTGTGAGTGAGAACATATTCATCAGCTAAAACTGCAGCATCAGACAAATTATCTATTCTTCTCTCATCAAGATATAGGCTTACATCTTTATTAACACACCTTTTGAAGTCCTCCAGCAAAATCATCTGCTTAAATTTGTCAAAATCAGAATCCACATTCTTAGAATTTAACCACTGCTCTAACAGATCTTCTTTGATTTTTGCATACTCAACATGGGATTGCTTATCTTGTTTATAAGTTGTCCTAAATTTTACCCTATAGGCTTCAGGAACAAGCTCATAAGCCTTAAGAATCAAGCTCTTAACTACATCATAATTATCACATTGATCCTGAGGCAAAGATGCATAAGGTACTTGAGCTTTACCGATGAGAACAGTTTGAAGGAGTACTGGCCAATACTTTTTTGGCCAATTAAAACCTATAGCTACCCTCTCAAACAACTGAAAATACTTTGTTAAATCAGATTCATTAAAAGGAGGGACAAGTTTAACATTTTTAGCCACATCAAAATCATCAGAGCTAGATGATCCAGTTCCACCTTGTTTCATGCGATACTCATGGTCTGCCCGAATCCTAGCAATTTCAATTTGTGCCTCCTGAATATGAGCCTGAGACTCAGCCTCCTTAGCACGTGCCTGAAACTCAGCCTCCTCAGCATTTGCCTGAAATTCAGCCTCCTTAGTACGGGCCTCCTGCAGGGCTAGCTGTAACTTAGCTAATTCAATCTGCGTTTGCTCATTTGGAGGAGTTACATTAAACAAGCTTTCATTAATCATGTCAACAATTTGATCTTTAGAATGATGAGAGCGAACAGCAATTCCCAATTGTTGAGCAACAAGCTTAAGTTCATTCTTTGTTCTGTTTTCTACATCACACACTGTTTGCACATTTGACAAAAAATCTTTGGCTTCATCAAGCGTAGTAATAGTAGACATCATCAATAAATCACAGTCACAAAATAGCCTATCAAGCAATATCCTTATGATAATATCCTGAATATCCTGATAAGAGGTCGCCAAATTTATGTTACGGAACAGAGAAAGATAATGTACACTTTAAGTGAGAATACTAAAAATCACTACTGTCCCGTAAAGTTCCAGGTTCAAAACAAAAGAGTTAGGTAAAATTACAAGTTAAAGTTTAATGCTCAAACTAACAACAAAACATTCAGGACTCATGAGGATAATGTAATGGCAAAAAACAGGTTAAATATATGGTTAACTGCAATAGCCTCTATTAACACGAAATTAGCAAGAGTAAATTTATCTAAGTCAGCCCTGATAAAATGAAAATACACTGGGTAATGCTCAGTTAATGCAAGATATATATTATTACAGATACAAAATATTATCAAAAACGACTGACATAAAAACTTTACATTTATCACAAAAACCTTACTAGGCCCAAGAATTAACACCTTATGCGATACAGTACAAGGAAAAATGTAATAACACTTATACTCAAATTACACAGCTGCTAGATGGTTGGAGACTTCCTGAGCACTCACAATAATAACAACTGTACAGGGGAGGACAGAGATGTGAACAAAATGAAGAGTAGATCTAAGTGGCAATTAATGTAGAGACTGAGCTCATTATATAGGGGCCGGCAGAGCTTGATACAACTTGTAAGAAGGACGCGCAAATGAAGCCAGAGGGGACAAAGAGTTGACTCTCCTGCTCTGAACAACAGAAAGAACGACTTACTTTACTATAAGGGTAGAAGGGGGGAGTGAGGTAGAACACGCTCATGATCAAACATGCAGCATACTGTACGTTAGAATTACACAAAGGATGATGAAATCATAGGCTATGTAACAATATATATATATATATATATATATATATATATATATATATATATATATATATATATATATATATATATATATTCCTGGTTTTCCCTTTTCTCTTTTGCATTCGACCTCAAACCATGAATAAATGATCCATCTTTAGCTTTAACTTTCTTTTCCTTCTTAATTTTTTTCTTTTCATTTCTTTTCTTCTTTGTTGCCTCCTCTGTCCTAATTTATCAAAATATTCGGCTCTATTATTATTCTTTTTTTATTTATTTTTTTTATCTTTTCACTGCTGCTCCCTCTTTTTATTTCTACATTCCTTTGGAGTCTCACCCAGGTATCTCATTTCTTTCACCGTAGGTTAATATTTTTTTTTAAAGCCTCTTGTGCTATGCTTATATAAACATTCATAGCCCTTCTAATATTTTATTGTGCTAGGGCTTTCTCTATTTCTTTTTTCATTTTGTCTTTTAACCGTGATCAATTAATGAATTACTTTTCCTAACTCTCTCTCTCTCTCTCTCTCTCTCTCTCTCTCTCTCTCTCTCTCTCTCTCTCTCTCTCTAACTTCCCGTACTTCAACCTGTCCGTCTCAACCTTCCTTCTCCTCCCATTCATCTCTCCTTCCTCGTCTGCTAATCTCATCCGTCTCCCTCTCTCTTTTCTCTCTTATCTTTTCCCAATCTCCATACTTTTTTTTTTTCCTCCGATCTCCTATCCTTCTCTCTTTTTCCCATTTTTTTTTCTTTGTTCTCTGCTCTCTCTCTCTCTCTCTCTCTCTCTCTCTCTCTCTCTCTCTCTCTCTCTCTCTCTCTCTCTCTCTCTCTCTTTTGTTGTCTTTCTCCTCTTCTGTCCCGTCTAATTTCCTATCCTTTTTCTACTCTTCTTACTCCCATTCTTTCTACTTCCATCATCACTCTTTTCTCATCTATTTCCACTTTCCTTCCTCTCTTCTCCTCTCCCTTATCCCCTTCCACTCACCTACCCCTCTTCTCCTCACTCTCGTCTCCCCTCCATTTTTTTTTTTTTAACCCTTTATTCCCTTCTATCTACAGTATTCCTCTCTCTATCCTTTCCTCTCTCTCCACTCACTCTTCCCTTCCCTACCTCCTCTCCTTCCTCTCCCCTGCTATTCCCTCTCCACAGCCCCTCCTCCACCGTCCAACCCTCCCACACTCAGCTGGTCGGCCACTCTGAGAAAGTGAAGCTCACACCTGCCACCATCACTCACTCTGCCCCCTCCTTCCCCCCTGCCCCCTCTTACCCCCCTGTCCCCCTCTTACTTCCCTGCCATTTCCCCCTCTTATCCCCTTGCCACTTCTCCTTTTGCCCCCTGCCCCACACCTACCCCCATTCACCAGATCATCCTTCATCCCTCTAAATCCCCTGCCCTTTTTCGACCCTCAGCACGACCTTTGCTCCTTGCCATTGTCTCCTCCCCGTCCTTCCAGTCCCCTGCCCCTTCCAACCTCTCATTCCCCTCTCCAACTCCCCTGCCTCCCTCCTATTCCCCAGTCCCCATTCTCGACGCCCTTGTTTCCCTTTATCTCCTGTTTCCCCTACTCACCCTACCCATCTCAACCACTTCACATTTCATCCTGCCCCTCCCAATCCTTCATACCGCCCTGGCCCCTCTCAGACTCCCCTGTCACCCTATCCCTTTCCTACTTCCAGCAACTTTTATATCATCCTTTCTCTCTCCGACTACAGTGTCTCTCCCTCTTACCCCATATCCCTCTCTCCTAATCTCCTGTCCTTCCTTGCTCTCCTCCATGCCCCTTTCCTATGGCCTCTTCTCATCATGCCACCCTCTTATCACTCCTGCCCCTCACATACACCCACATCACTCCTGACCTTATTAGCGGGCCCCACCCTTACCCTTACCCTTACCTCTGCCCTCACTAACAACACCCACAATCACCCATACACTGTTAACTCTCACCATTTCCCTCACAATATTCATTCATCATGCCGTCACACATTCATCCTGCTGCAATCTCTCGTCTTACAACTATACACACATTCACCCTCGCTATCACCTACTGTGACAAACATTCACTCAGCTTAGCCTTATTTTACACACACACACACACACACACACACACACACACACACACACACACACACACACACACACACACACACACACTAGGCCCTACTCTGACCCTATACACCTACAGTGCTCCCTGTTGTCACTACAATCGGCATCCCATTACCTTCCTCCGTGGTACTCTGGCCACCCTTGTCTCGCACATACACACCCAAATCATTACTCTCGCAACATCCAGTCACCCTTGGCCTCACTCCCAATACCCTCCCTCATCCCTGTAAAGTCAAACAATCACCTCTGCTCTCATTCTCCAGCACCTCTTCCCTCCTGCATTACACCTTGTCTCACTCCAACCTTCACACACAACATTCTCCCTCACCCCTCACCCTTCCATACCTCAGTCCTCTCCATCAACATCCTCTTTCACCCCTACCTGCTCCCCTACCTGCACGCGTACAATCTCCTTTATCTCTGCCCTCACACACACCATCTTTCCTCACTCCCTCTCACTCGTTAGCAATTTTTCATACAAGCACAGCATTGATTTCACTCTAGCATACACCCTATAGTCACCCCTCACCCCTGCCTTACATTCGTATTCATCCATACCCCTGTCCATACTCACCCTCATCTCACTACACCTTCATCCCTACTATTTTCACACATACTAGCACAACTCATTCCTACCTTTCAACACTTTCTTGCCTTCCTCACCCTCATCCTTACTTTCATATTTTGTGTTCCTCATCCTTGTCTCACTCACCCACCTGCCCAACCTACATGCCTCACCCCAACACAGACTCACTTCCATTTCTACATCAACCTCACAATTTCTTACTCCCCTCACCCTTATATGAGATAACGATTTTGTCTGGATATCCGTCCTTTTTCTGCAATTTTCTTACACAGGTTGGTTTGACTTTTAGTACAATATTCTCGTTATTGGATAATGCATCTCCTGTTATCCATCTCCTATGTAAATACCACTTTGTACTTCTTCACGTACTACGCACAAACTTCTGCTTGGCTGTGAAGTGTTTAGTGGGTGTGCGGGGCAAGATGTAAGAATAAACAGTTTTATGATTGACCAAAATTCTAGACAGCTTAAAATATAGGTCTGAGTAATGGATTTTTATGGGTACTCATGGTTGCTTGGTTAATAACTTTTAGGACGTACTCAAGGTGTAGGTGTGACGGAGGCGCAGAGCTTTTTGAATGGAGAGGACGATTCAGGTCGGATATTAATATTTATTATGTTAACGCTCTTGATTTCCTTTGCGAACAGGGATAAGTGAAAAGCCAGTTAGTTTTGATGACTGTGTGTGTGTGTGTGTGTGTGTGTGTGTGTGTGTGTGTGTGTGTGTGTGTGTGAGTATGTTTCTCTTCCACAGTGCATGAACATCAGTAATCATCATTGTTTGTCTTGTTTCACCATTGTGATTATTTATCTATCCACTCCTGTCTACAAATTTCTTTGTATATCTATCTGTGCATCTATCTATCTGTCTATCTTATTATCGTTTGACACTATATTCCGCGAGGGTGAGTTAGGCAAGAGACCCTCCAGTCGATTCTCTCCCTTTGCATCTGAATATGTAGTATCTCCAGTTCAGTTTAGAATGAATGAAGTAGGAAAGGTGCTGGGAGGAATGAAAAAGGTGTTTAGATGCCGTTCGCTTAGAATGGATGTAAAGAGAAGGCTGTATGAGGGTGTTGTGGTACCGACTGCGTTATATGAGGCTGAGACATGGAATATGGGTGTAGCAGAGAGGAATAGTTTGACTGCAATGGAGATGAGGTGTCTGAGGAGTTTGTGAGGAGTGACGCGTATTGATCGAGTGCGAAATGATGAAGTGCGAAGGAGAACTGGAGTTGTTCGGGAGATGGCTGATAGGGTTGAGCAGAGGGTGGTGCGATGGTTTGGGCATATGGATAGAATGGATAATGAGCGATTGGTGAAAAAGATAACTAGACCTGATGTGAGTGGTGTAAGGCTGAGAGGGAGACCACGAATAGGATGGATGGACAGTGTGAAGAGAGCGCTGGATACGAGAGGGATGTCTGTTGAGCAAGGATGAGTGGCTGTGCGTGACAGAAATAAATGGAGAGAAATTGAGAATGAATAAATGATGATGCAGCCCTGAGGGGATATTCTCCCGCATTTGGTCTGATCAGCTAGTCAGGTCAGGTGCGGGTAAAGGGATAGGTCTATTATGATGTGGCAAGGGTAAACCAGCTCTGCTGTCGGGTCCTGCTGCGGATGTCACTGATTGCACTGCGCAGTTAACCCTTGTGCGGTGTGGTGCGGTGAGGATCTGTCCGTTCTCCCCTTTGGGGCTAAGATGCGAATGAATGTGTTTGAATGGATGAGTAAATGGGGAGTGTGTCATCCTCTCTCGGCTACCTCCCTTTCCTTGGGGGAAGCAGCCTAGCTATATAGATAGATAGATAGATAGATAGTTTTACCAACTCAAAACACCGTTTTACAATTAACACTTCGAGGTTTACATACATCACTCTCATTAAAACACACCCTTTCCGCTTTCGTACCTTGCCAGCATGAGATATTGTGAATAATACACTCCCTTCGAGGTGAAGGTCTAATCCTACAGTGGGTCTCATATGGAATGTTACAGTAAAGTGTCCAGGTACGTTTAGCAACTGTACGGTGTAAATATATGGTCCTTTTGTACTGGATCCTTCATCGCAATATGGGTGCAGATGTAGGTGCCTACTGTCTGTGAACCTCTTATGTTTATGACGAGCAGCCGCTGATATAATTGTTAACACATTCAACCTGCAATATAAAAAACAAAAACCTTCACCAGATTCCTTGGTCAATCAAAATTCATTTCCCTTATATCCGTATTCATACAGTAGCATTGATTTGGCACCTGATACAAACTCGACTGTTGCTTGTTGTATTCAAGGGTAAGCTGTGACTGTAAAATCGATTATCTGCCTTACTGACTTCTTGTAGTCAGTAGGTATTCTTCTTAAGCCATCTTCCTGTCCCTCTCTGTCATACTGTAATGCAGCAGCAAACATATTTTTTCTTTTTTATGCAACAGCTATGATTTATGGCTGGCCTGGTTATGCACTAACTGAGAAATCTATCACGAGGATGACTGGTCGATGCTGAGCAGAGGCTGGAGCTTGTACTGTCATGCTATTTGTACTGCAAATACATAAAGCTGGATAATACACCGTCCTGTTTTGAGTCTCATTTAGTACGTAGCTAGGTAATGAGCGCTTATGTAGTTTTTAACATTCTTTCTAGAAGCGGCAACTCCCAAGAGGAAGGAAAAGTTACTTACCATTCACTGTTTCACACTGTAACCCCTTCAATATAGTTATAATTACTTTTTTTTTTTTCTTACTGGGCTACCACCAAACTTTTTTTTTTTCTCAGCTCAGGATGCAAGTCTAGTATTGAATGTAATCGTTTGGTGATAAAAAGAAAAAAGAAGCATCAAAATACGTCACTGAAATGTAGGGATTAATCATAAACTCTTTTTTCCTTTTACTGTACCATCTTTACCCTAGTGTGTTCGTAATTTAACTCCTGCAGTCCGGTTACCTTTTCTTTTTTAACCAGTTCTCGCTTGCTGGCTAGAGACGGTTTTATTCAACAGGAGAGAGATTTGTCCTGCTGGAGGGGTTAGATACGACCTTCATTAACCCCTTAACCGCGGGGCGTCACTTTCGTGACGCTTGGCTACAATGGATCATACCGCGGGGCGTCACTTTTGTGATTCTGTGTTATTTTGAATTATCCCGGGCTCTCAAGTGGTGGCTTGTATCATATATCAGTACTGCCAATGTCCAACACTAGTCAGCACTCCAAATCTCATCTGTACTCCCATCCATTGTTGACATTTTAGCTATTTTACCCCCTTCGTGACTCCCCTCCCTACCTGCCCTCCATTACCCTCTCCTCTCACCTCCCACGCCGCGAGCGCTACGGAAATTTCCCCCTTCTCTTTCCACAGATTTCATCCATTGAAATAAGCCCTATGCCCTATATTTTTACCCAATAATATATACCAAAAAAAAAAAGGTAAGTGATAGTGTTATACTCCATAAATTGGCTAATTATCACCTGACAACACCTCACGTGCATTCATTCGCTACATTACCACAGTAATTTCCCCTTTGATTTATGCCTTGTAATCGATGTCTGTAATAAAAATATATATCAGAAAGGAAGGGAGAATCCTAATTGACATTTACATTCACCTGGAACTACCTATTTCTTTATTTATTGCCGAGATTTTCTACCTATAAAAAATTAGCATGTAAGTTAGCAGCAGTAAGCCTAAAGTGTCATTGTCAACCCTTCCCTTCTCAGATAATTTACCCCCTTCGTGACTCCCCTCCCTACCTGCCCTCCATTACCCTCTCCTCTCACCTCCCACGCCGCGCTGCGCTACGGAAATTTCCCCTTCTTTTTCCACAGATTTCATCCATTGAAATAAGCCCTATGCCCAATATTTTTACCCAATAATATATACCAAAAAAAACAGGTAAGTGATAGTGTTATACTCCAGAAATTGCCTAATTATCACCTGACAAAACCTCACATGCATTCATTCGCTACATTACCACGGTAATTTCCCCTTTGATTTATGCCTTGTAATCGATGTCTGTAATAAAAATATATATCAGAAAGGAAGGGAGAATCCTAATTGACATTTACATTCACCTGGAACTACCTATTTCTTTATTTATTGCTGAGATTTTCTACCTATAAAAAATTAGCCTGTAAGTTAGCAGCAGTCAGCCTAAAGTGTCATTGTCAACCCTTCCCTTCTCAGATAAGCCGCGGCATTTAGTTCCTTGTCCTCCACTGCAGAGACAACATGTCGCACTCGCGCCCCGCCATTCCTGCCGCTTCTGCGCCCATTGCAAAGGGCCCCGTGACCTCTACCCCCAAGAAAAGTGTTGAGGCAAGCAGGAAAGGCCTCAGTGACTCTGCAGTGGCATGAGAACTTGCTGAATTGTCCATGATAATAATGGACAGCGATTTTGACGATTCCGGTGAATCGTGTGATGAGCCGGGTGAAGTTATCGTGCCAGAAACAGCGACAACAAGTGCTCCTACCAGTGAATCTGTGTCTAGCTCCAAGGGAAAGGAGCCTTTAGTGCAGGAAGGACAAGAATTTGGGAAGGGAGTGAAAAGGCGGCGTGTTAGCCCCAGAACAATGCCCCCACGTGACCCAGCCCGCCATGAGTCACGAGAGCATTCACCTCCCCGTTCCCCAAGCCCCGCTTTACTCATCTCGTCATCATCGTCGGCTGAGTTATCTCCGGAGTCTTCGTCGTCGGAGTCACCACCAGCATCAACAGTGAAGGCCGGCCGTAGAGGTAGAGGTAGATCTAAGAGAGTGAAAAGTAGTGTAGCTAGTAGGGTAAGGGCTGCTAGTGCTGTACGGCAACCTAGGGTCAGTGCGAGTGACCTTGACAGAGATAAGCCTCCTTCTCAGCCAACCTCCACCACCACCATCCCTCCACCGCCACGCCAGGGAATCCTGGACGCCTTCGCATGGACGGAAGGGTCAGATTTTGTCCCCGAAAACCTGGTTTTCGATGAGAGCTCGTCAGGAGTTCAGCCTGCCTTCACTATGGACAAAAATGCTGAGTGTGTCGACTACCTTTTGGCCTTCCTAGATGACGAAGTCATGCAGCACATATGTGATGAGACCAACAGGTTCGAATCACAACGTGCTGCTAGTGGTACAGGTGCAGCCAAGATGCAACAGTGGACCATGCTGGGAGTGCAGGAGCTGTATGTGTTCTTTGCCCTCATGCTTCTTATGCCACACTCCAAGAAGCATGAGTTGGAAGAATACTGGTCCATGGACCCCTTACTACCCTCACCGACCTTCAACAAGTACATGGCCAGAGATCGCTTCCGGAACATCATGGGAAACCTGCACTTTGCCGATAATGATGTACCTTCCCAAACTGACCCACTCTGGAAGATCCGGGAGATTCTGAACAGAATGAAGGATAAGTTCATGTCATTCTTCCACCCATTTCAGAAGGTTGTCATTGATGAGTCCTTGGTTCTGTTCAGAGGATGTCTTCGGTTTGTCCAGTACATTCCAAGCAAACGCCATCGCTTTGGAATTAAGTTCTTTGTACTGTGCGACTGTAAGACGGGGTACATCCTTGACTTCGTCATATATTCAACCAGCACTGTCGATCTCGATAAAACACACCCCCTTGGCTTCTCAGGCTGTGTAGTGAAAGTGCTCCTAGAAAAGTATTTTGGTGGGAATCATGTGCTGTATACAGACAACTACTATACAGCACCGAAACTTGCCAAATACCTTTCTGAGCACGGCATTGGCTCCTGCGGCACTGTGAAAAGTAATCGTGCCAACTTCCCCAAATTCCCAGAGGCGGGAAACTCGCAGCGAGGAGACGTGCACCTACACAAGTCTGAGAAGATGCTGGCAATACGGTGGCATGACAAGAGAGTCGTGCACATGCCCACCACCGTACATGAGGGGGAGATGAGAGACAGTGGGAAGGTCGACCGTAGGACAGGCGAACCTGTGATGAAACCTGATGCTGTGTTGGACTATAATATAAACATGCGGCTGGTGGACAAGTCCGACATGATGATTGGTGAGATCGACTGCCTCAGGAAGAATACTAGGTGGTACAGGAAAGTTTTTCTGCATCTCATAGATATGACGATGCTGAACGCCTTCATCCTGTACAAGATGAAGGTAAAGCCACCCAAGTCCTTCTCCCTGAGGTTGTTCGCCAGGACTTGTGTCCAGCAGCTGCTGGAAAAATATGGTAAGGTGCAAGCAGCAACTCCAAGGTGCCATCCAGTTACACTTCCCGACCGACTTGAGCAGAGGGCGTATATGGATCGGCACAGGCTTGAGCTAATGCCTGCCACAGGGAAAAGGAAGGCTGCGATTCGCAGGTGTCAGGTATGTGCGCATACCACACGCCGCACACCTGAGCATAAACGCACCTCTTGGCAGTGCGCTGAATGCCAGGTTCCCCTCTGTGTAACCTGCTTCTTCGATTATCACAGCCAGAAGCAGTTCTAACAGTGCAAGTGTGGAAGCAGAATTATTTGGAAATAATGTGTAAATAATGTGTAAATAGCAGGTGAAAGCAATGGATGTTCAGTTCATATGATTGAACAGTGTATTATAGTTTTATCTTACTGAAAGTGACAGTGAATAACATATTGTAAGTAAAATAGAAGGGTAAATATTGAAAATAGAATAGAAAATGTAAATAGTAATGTAAGTAATTAGTAATATAAGAATATGAGTACAAATAATTTATGTTATAACAGTGAGAGTGAATCCGTGGCTCTCTACGTATTTTACTGACTGAAAAATAGAATGACTTCAGTGACAATAAAATAATACGACTGAAGGAAACTTATGGAGAAAGACTCCAGATATATATAAGTGTGATATAGTAATAGAAATATAAAGTGTGAGGGGTTTTATGAATAATAAATGACAGAGTGCCTAGAGCGAACTAGCGCAAGTGCGGCGATCAGACGCGCTCGTAATTTCCATTGCTTTCACACTGTTTTTTTTTTTAGTATGGATCCCAAACTACTTGAAAATGGTAGAATAGTGTTTATAGTGTTTGTATCTGGCTGTGGTAATCATATAACGGGTTGTCGGGAAGTGTAAAGTGGAGACTTAGTTACCCTACTTCAGAGGTCTCCACAAGTCCTACGGAAACTGACGAAGGCTCAACAATCATTCCAGGAGAAAGCTGAAGGTATGTGCTATAAGCATATGTAATTTTATTATTCTAGGACTAATAACTGATTTTTAGCAAATATTTTTTGAGAGTCTGTCGGAGCCCAAATAACCCCAAGGGACACGCAAGTCATTGGTAAACAAGCCCGCGGTGTAGGGGTTAACAACTTCACAGTTAGAAACCCTCCCTAGGTTGAAAAAGATCTCCTGGAGACAGCAGGAAGAGAATAGACAACAAGTCCACTGAGTGATGGGACTTACTTCAGTAGACCTTCCTTTAGAGAATAAAATGCTTCGGGTGGTTGGAGGGAGGGGATGTAAGAAGTCAGGAAGATAGATTATGTAGAAGACTGGCACCGTATGTATTCCAGTCATAAGGCGTGTTGATTATTCTCACAGTACGGTACTCTGTATCCATAATGCCACGAGTAATGTATCAGTGTCAAGTATAGCTCTTTAGTAATTCCCACCTCATGGGGCACATGTAAAGCGGGAAACAACACACATATCGCCTCTCCTGTTTCTCATTCTATAGACTTTGACAATCAGAATTATGCATCCACAACAACATGGTGAATATTTGGCCACAGCTCATGCTCATCAGTGTCGTTTGCTGCGGATTCACCAGACTCATCTGCAGAGTTTATGGCGAGGAAAGTAGGAGAGGTGACAGGACTTTTGCTGCCTTAGGATAGCCCCTTCGCCCCTCCCCCTCCCCCCAGTTCTGCATTTCAAGACAAGCATCAAGTTTCTAGCAACGTGGCACCGCTGCGTTTGTTTATATCCGACTGGATGGACCTCTTATACTGCGGAATCTAGGTAAATTTAAAATTACTGAATAAAGTTTCTGGATTTAAAAGTGTTTCCAAAACTTGAAGCCTATAGGAGGTCTATATATAGCGAGAAACGAGGGGGGTGAGGAGGCTGGGGTATTGTATGTAACAGAGAATAGTATGTGTAGGTTAGCCAAGTACTGAAGTGAAGTACTGTGGCAGATAAAAATGAACATATATAGGTCATTAAATAAAAGCCATTGTGCAATAAAAACACAACCTCATGACACACACTACCAGGCAATACATAATGCCACACCACATACACTGCCACACCTCACACTGCCGTACCATGAACTACCACACCTCACTCTGCCCACCTAACACTACCACACCACACAGTATCACCGTACACACTGCCATACCACAAAACCATACGTGATTGTATTTCAAGTGGCTTCGGGGATTTCGCAACATCGCTTCCTTCTTGAATTATTCTTCACAGAGAGCTCGATTTCCTTTGCATGTCACGGATGCAAAGTACGCTATCGTTCAAATTATACAGATAACATAAAAGAGATTTAGAGTGCACTGTGCAAATTATATTGCTATGGACGAGTTTCTACAAAGCTGCCTATGTCACACCCCACAGCACACTACCCTACCTTACATTAGTTCTCCAGAGTGACACCCCATTTATTACCACACCACAGTCTGTCACTCCAAACACTACCACACCGATCACTACCACATCACGCACTACCACACCACACACTACACACCAAACACCACCATACTCCTCACTACCACATCACACACTATCTCACTAACACAGTACACAGTACCACAGCAAACACCACCACATCATTCACTACCAAATCACACACTACCGGACTGCTCACTCCCACACCACACATTACCATACCACGCCACCACCCACTGCCACACCACTCACCACCCACCACACACTACCACACCAAACACTGCCACATCACACACCACCACAACACACACTACCCTGCTATAAAATTAACGTAGCCACTTTTTTTTTTTTTTTTCATCCAGACGCAGAGGAGGACTAGGGCCGTCGAGTGTTATCTGAGAGTGACGGTGGTGGACAGATAGCAGGAGGAAGTGAGGGAGAGAGGTGATAAGACAGAGCCGAGGGGACGTGTTACACAGATACAGGCAGATGGAGATTAATACCTCTCATGAACACGGTGATATGTGGTCGTGTTTGGGAGGTGGTTAGGTGTGGGTGTGAGAGTGAGAGAGGTGTGGGTGGGGGTAAGACGTATGTGTGTTTGGAAAGTTGTGGATGGGAGGTGTTACATGGATACAAAAAGATGGAGATTAGTACTTAGGAAGAACAGGGTGACGCGTGGTTGTGATGTTTGGGTGCATCTGGGGTGGAAGGAAGAGGTTTGGTTGTGAAGTGAAAGGTTTGGGTGAGATAAGGATGTTGATGGATAGTTTTGGGTGGGAGGTTTGGTTTGAAAGCATGAGGTGTTGGTGGTAGGAGGGAGAAAGGTTCGGGTGAGGGGAATAATGTGTGAGTGGAGGTTTGGTTTTAGGGTGAAACTTGTGGGTGAGGTGTAGATGTGGGTGAAAAGTTGTGAGTAGGATTTTAGTTTTGAAGGGTGAGGCGTGGGTGAGAAATGTGGTGATGTGTAAGATAGGGTGAGGTCATGATGATGTGTGGGATGGTGAGGCGTCATGACAGGGTGAGAGTTGTGGTCATGAAGTTTGGGCGAGATGAATGGTGACTCAGATGTGCGTGAGGTGTGATGTTGAAATCAATATATATATATATATATATATATATATATATATATATATATATATATATATATATATATATATATATATATATATATATTGCCACATGACGAGGCGAGTGTACAGTACTTTGCACATCTCAGTTCAATTTCAGGAGCTCCAGTCAAACTCTGAAAAATCACTGGGTAGTAATTCCATCATTTCTGATTCTATATAAAACTAGTTGTTTCATGATTTTCCACTAAAATATTAGCTTAACCTAGATTTATTGTATGGAAATTTATGCTACGTTTGTATTGTACTATGGCTTGCGAAGGGGGTAGGGTGATGGCATATCAGGTGGTGAATGGAACAGGGAAGAGAAGTAGATGAAGTGTGGACGAATTAGGGTGTGGAGTAGGATGAGGATGTGAGGTGTGTAGTGTCGTGAATTGGTAAAATGTGCGGTGAAATGATGGTGTGATTGGGGTGATGCGTTAGGGGATGTGGCAGGATGTGAAATGAGGCAATGCATGGTATATTACAATGTGTACTGCTGAGTTCAGATGAGCTAAAATAAAGATAAAGTTAAAACTTTGTGGAAATGGACTCAAGAGGTGTGGTAGGTGAGGTACGAGAGAGAAAGTACCGTGTTTAGTATAGTTACCACTGCGTGTATTATTTACAACACACACACACACACACACACACACACACACACACACACACACACACACACACACACACACACACACACATTCCTTTTTCCCTGACACCAATGCTTTTATTCAACCTGGGATTTATTTTTCCATCTACAGGAGTCAGATATCGTTTTCATAAGTCCTTTTGGTATCAAGAAACTCTCTTGAACTAATAAAAAAAAATTCCGAGACACAGCTAAAACAACTGGATAATAGAAGTAATGGGAATGAGTAAGGTAACATTCCTTAAGTCCCCAATATGTTTTCAGGACAAATACATTTAGAAACCTTTATCCTTTTTTTTTCTGACATGTTTGGGTCCATAATGAGGTACACAGGAGTGGCGTAGCGACACCTGTGTATATTTATCTGGCCACCACCTCACCCTGGCTTGCAATTTATGACCATTATAAAGGCGAGTGAAGACATTGCCATAGTGGCCCTAATGAATATCCACCAGCACCGAGAAACTGGCGGACATGGGTGTAATGAGAGAGAGAGAGAGAGAGAGAGAGAGAGAGAGAGAGAGAGAGAGAGAGAGAGAGAGAGAGAGAGAGAACGTTGATGGAGACAATGAAGTGGGCAGAATGGGTGTAAGAATGTAAACGAGTGCAAATGTGAGAGAGCTAGAATGACTGTGAGGATATACTGAGGTGTGAGTGGAGAAAGGCTTGATAATGATGATGATGATGATGATGATGATAGAGAAATGGAGGGAGTCAAGAGAAATAGGAGATTAAAGATAATGGAGGAGTGGGGCTGTGGATGTACTGCTAACCATTTCAGTTGAAGGGCGCCTCTTTATGGCCTATTCTGGCTGCTTCTCCAATATATATATATATATATATATATATATATATATATATATATATATATATATATATATATATGTCCAAATTCACTAATATCGAAGGGGAGCCAGAAGAGTATATGACGTCCTCGGATTGAAGAGAACTGCCTTCATTACAAGGACGTATTTTCATTTCATTCTTGCTCTCTCATGACGGCCGTATGCAGCTTAGGGGAAACTTATCAAACTGGAGAGGTTAGATGGGGTGTTTATTAATTTCTTAGGTACTAGACGTCCTTCCAAGCCTGAAAAATATCAGTAAAGTGCGCTTTGTGAGCGCGTGACGAGCGAGAAAACGTTTGTACTTGCCCCTATCATCATAATTTCATCTTCGTGAAAACTACATTTCCGGTAAAGTAGTTGAATACAGAAGAAGAATAACTGAGCTAAAATACTTACTTTCTCACGTTTTCTTTCTCTCTCACGTTTTCTCTCTGGATTTGCATACTGCGAGGGACCGTAGCATTTTATCACACACTCGATGTTCAGTTCTCTGCTTCCGCCTTGCCGTGTTAACGAACTGCATATGTGTTTTATTTAGGTATGTAGATGCATAGAAAACTTGAAGAAAAAATGGTGAGAAAAAAAAAAAAAAAGTATATTGGGGAATGGAGAGCTGTTGATTGGTTTTAACAGCGCCATCCTCCTCCTAGATTTTTCCCACTAAAAGATGATGTGAAATAAAATCCAGACACAAGGAAAATGAAAGTGCGAGACAGGGAGACACATCGAGAGCATACCCAGCTATATACGGTACCGTGTGTGTGTGTGTATATATATATATATATATATATATATATATATATATATATATATATATATATATATATATATATATATCCTACATTGCCCCATGAGGAGGTAGGAGCCCGGGGCTAGGCATTGGTTCCGACATTTAAGATGAGAGTGACCAGCCTCACTCATCCCTGAGTGGCATTACATGAGCAATCAACCCCCACCATCCCTTGGATATAAACCTTCACCGGCTTAATCCAATTGGAGCGCTATAATTACCCACTAAACCACCAGGCGCCAAAATTTGGTTATATGGTTGCCACCCAGCGTAGTAAATGGTTTCCTGGTGCACAGGAAACCATTTGGCTTGTCACTCAGTGTAGAGTCACCCACAGGCTGAAGGAAGTGGAAAGAATGAAGGAAAGAAAGACAGAAGAGGGAGTGTAGTCACCCGTAGGGAGAAGGACAAGAAAAGAATGAAGGAAAGAAAGACAGAAGAGAATGGAAGGAAAGAAGGATGGAGAGGAAAGGGCAGACACTCGGGAGCAGCACTACACCAAGTGAGTGGATGGTGAGCGCCCCCACCTACCACAGTATTATATATATATATATATACAGTATATATATATATATATATATATATATATATATATATATATATATATATATATATATATGTGTGTGTGTGTATAGATAGATAGATATAGATAGATAGACGGATAGAAAGAGATAGATATAGATAGATCGATCGATCTATCTATCTATCTATCTATTACTATAATCGTGTGTGTGTGTGTGTGTGTCTGTGTGTGAGTGTGTGTGTGTGTGTGTGTGTGTGTGTGTGTGTGTGTGTGTGTGTGTGTGTGTGTGTGTGTGTAGCTAAAACTGGAAATATTATTTTGATGAAACTTTTGCAGGACAGTTGGAACTGGGTCCTTGATGGTCTAGCTTCAGTTTTACGAGTACAGTGTATCGATTGATATTTTCTGAGGGGGTGTTTTGACAATAACTGCCCCTATTGGTGATTACATGCACGCATGGAAGGGCCTGTGAAGCACTTTCGTGGAGTTTCATACGCCTTTGGAAGGGTGGGGGTGGGGGTGACATCCTTACTCTGAAGTCTATTATTTCACTGAAGTTGCAAACAGACGATTTCATTCAGCAGAAAATGGTGGCAGGTGTGGTGATGGTGATGTTGGTGGTAGCTGTGTTGATTGTGGCTGTGATGATGATGCTGGTGGTAGCCACTGTGGTGGTGGTAGTGGTGGTGGTGGCTGTTATGATGATGGTGGTAGCTGTGGTGGTGGTGGTGATAGCTGTGATGACGATGGTGATAATGGTGGTAGCTGTGATGATGATAATGATGATGGTGTTGGTGATGGTGGTGGTACCTATGATGATTATGGTAGTGGTGATAGTTGTGGTAGTATTGATGATGGTACGTGTGGTGGTGATGGTGGTAGTGGTGGTGGCTGTGGTGGTGGTGGGGGCGGCGATATCTGTGATGATGATGGTGGTGATGGTATCTATGATGATAGTGTGGGTGGCAGCTGTTCAGAAACAGCGTTTTTGTATTCTTGGCATAGGCTTAATAACTCGTTCCCTGAGACACAACAGTCCTCCTCCGTACCATTCACCCTCACATGTCACTCTCAGTATGAGTTGTTTTTTTAAGTTCTTGATACCACCAGACGATTTTATTTATCTTAGGAATTACATCTTATTCGATGATGGCATCATTTAATTTTCTTCTGACTCCCGCCACACAACTCATTCATCTCTGGTGAAGGGGAGTAATTCTTCCCTTATACTGCATTTTTTCTATTTTCACCTTCCCACGCTAGTTCCCTTCTTTCACTACCACCATTTTTCATGCAGTCATCGTTCTTCAAATAGCCTCTCTCTCCTCACTGTATCACTTCAACTAACACCCACCTCTTCTTCCCCATTCACCTCTACCCTCTCCCATCTCTCCACATTCCCTCATCTTTCTTACCTCCCCATCCTTTCACCTTCTTTCGGCAAGAAAGAGATGCCAGCAGTTTTGAGCATTATCATCATATTCAGTATTATTATAATCCACAACACCAGCTTTGTCTCCATCATCACCATCAATCTCAGCAGCGTCATGACCACCATCATTAGTTACTCTGCTACTATAAATAAGATAGGCAAGATGGAGTAACAGGAGTTCTGAAATCATAGTATACTTGACGGTTTTACACTGTAAGATCTTATGTCACTTTTCTCAGTGCTTTCTCTACAGATGAGGTTGATTTCATATCAGCTGTTTTTTAGCTATTTAAGTTATATTTTCTTATATGATGTTTATATATATCCAGCTTTTACATAGTTTGCCTCAGTGATATAAAACGGGAATCAAAAAGTCTAATATGCAAAATATATTTATAAGGAAGAGGTGTTATGAAGTGTGTTTCTTCATACACGGTCTTATAATCTTCTTTCCTTGACGATTTATCGTGCATATTGCACCTCACATGCGCCCCACTTGTATGGTAATGAAGCGAGATGGGTTGATATTAAAGCGATATATAAAACCGCACAAAAGAATGTTAAGGTATGACATGCAATTAAGGAAGAGACTTCCCAAGGTCTCATACTGTATGTAACCAAGAATACTGCCCTAAAAGAGACCAAGACAAAAATAGTTCGTCATGGAGTTAATGCACCACCAGTGACAAAAACTATTGTCTTATAACGCATGAAGATAATTCTTCACCACAAACAAGATGTAAAAACAACATCCATTGTTCAGAAGTCGTATAGGAGAGTTTAAAGATACAGCCACTGATCTGCCGAGCACAGCATCACCAAGAAGACGAGACAGCAAAAAGTTCAAAGCGAGGGAGTGAATGGTGTGTGCAGCTCAGCCATATGAGACTCGTAACCATCCCAGCCCTCCACTCAACTGATCCTTTAAGACTTCTTGTTGGATTAAGACACTCCCTAGTACTTCTTTCGTAGTCATTAGCGTGTGGTTAGGTAGTTTTTTTTTTTTCTTTAATGTAGCTACACGTCTATGTGTGCTTATGTATGTATAAAATATATATATACCATGAATGACTGATTCCACTGAGGTAACTGGAACGTGCAGGAAGTAATAAAATTTTGGTGCAGATCGATCGAAAGTGAAGGTCACGGGTCAGTATCGAACGTCAGGCGCCGCGTCGCTGTACTCTGAATATTTCCATTCTTATTTTTACTTTCAATATATTTTTGTATGTTATTTGTCCTGTCTTTTAAGTGCAATGTAGCCAGGCATTTAGGGAAAAAATCGATGTAAGAATTTTGTCCAGGTTTCTTCGGAAGTGTTTACATTCTTCTGTGTGTGGTCGAAGTTGTACCCCCTTCCCTCAGATCACATATTTAACACCTCCTCCCCTGCTTTATGCTCTCATGCAGTTATTTATCTCTTTTTTTACCCTATCTCTTCCTCTCCTGTCTCTTATCTCTTGCTCCACGTCGCATCTCTTCCCATTATCCCCGTCGCTTTCCTCTCGCACATATCACACCCATCTTCTTATCTACATTACCTGGGGAAGTACTACAGTGAGTTTTATACGGTTTGCTGGACAGGGCATTACAAAAGTCACCCTGTAGTAGAAGACAGGCACTATCATACCTCACATGCACTTGACAGTCACATCACACAGTACCATACCTCACACACTGTCACATCACAGTACCGTACCACACACGCACTGTCTCATCACAAAGTATCATACCTCACGTACTGTCTTATCATACAGTACTATAGTCCCTTACACACTGTCATACCAAACAGTACCATACCTCACACACTATCACATTAGGCAGTACTGTACCTCACATGCTGCCATATCACACAGAACCATACCTTACACACTATCACATCACAGTGCCATACCACACTGTCACGTCACTTAAAATCATACCTCACACTGTCACATCACACAGCATCATACCTCACACAGTCATATCGCTCAGTATGATACCTCTCACACACACACACACACACACACACACACACACAGACTGCCACGTCACATCACACACTACCATCCACCCTCCTTCACTCGCTCATCACACTACCATATACCACACTCCCATTGCCACATGACGCTGTATCATATCTCTCACACACTGTCACAATACGCAGCACCATGCCTCACACATACTGCCATACACCGTCATACTCCCTACTGACTGCACAGTTTTACTGTACATCTCATAACAATAAACTAAAAATAAAAATAAGGAGCATCTGCCCCCTCGCGGCAGATGGCACCCCGCCAGGCTGTACCAGGTCCTCCCCACAGGACTCAGGGTAGGTGGGGAGGTTCCGCTCACAGGCCGAAGTCGCGGATGGTTATCCCCGCCTGAGTGCACAGCTCCACCACGGGTAGGCTCCCATCCAGTTAAGATTTGGAATGAGTGGAATCACAGATGATTCGTGCCTCGCTTGTACCATAGAATAGGCCTACACGACATAACCCACAATATGGAGCACTGCACAGCATATGTTACACTAAGAGGCAGACCTAACATCAAGAGCGTACACAACTTACGTAACAATCATGTAGGGACAGTTGCATACCTGCGGTCGACTGGTCTGTTAGTCTAGGCTGATTGGGGCTGAGCAACAACAGTAACAACAACGGCATCTCATAATGCCACAAGACAGTCATACTTCACACACTGTCGCATCGCACACAACCATACCTCACAAAACGAGCTTCATTCGTCCACACCATACATTGTCGTACTTAGCAGCGCCATACCACATACTGCCAAACCTCAAAGTTTCATAATATGCTGCCACATCCACACTGCTTTTCCCCATGTGCACATCATAGTCACTTCACACAGCTCACATACACATAACCACACCTCACTGACATCTCACATTCACAGTACATACTGCAACACCTCACACAGTCGCCTCTCTCTCTCTCTCTCTCTCTCTCTCTCTCTCTCTCTCTCTCCGTCAGCTTTTTCGTGACTGAGTACAGAAAACTTGGGTTGTAGGGCACATACACCGCGCGTCTGTATGTAGTAAAGTATGCCGACGAAATTCGAGCAAGGATGAGAGACAAGCTTCTTTGTGTGTGTGTGTGTGTGTGGGTGTGGGTGTGGGTGTGTGTGGGTGTTAAAAATATGCATGGATAAAAATGCTCAAGTTTATGCGCTGAAGTGCTTGTCAGAAGTTTTCCATAAGGAGCTTAAATACACTGAGTTGAAGGGGTTGTGAGAGTGGCTGGGGATAGGGTATGTTGACAACCATGTGGAATGACAAATTTTGGATTATATATTTACAGCTGAAGGAACTGGGTCACTACCACATTTTGATTTCTGTTATGGCTGCATGTAATTTGATAGTCAGGTAATGAATATGAATGAATCTTCTTGGTTCCTAATTTTAATCGACCCCCTAGTCTAACTCCATTTGGCCATCGAATGAGATGAAAGGTGTTTGAAATCTTTGTCAGGTTAGGACAAACGTGCTATGGTACTTTGCAATGGATTTAAACTTAAAAATAACCTTGTAAATGAGACTAAACGTAAGCATATATATATATATATATATATATATATATATATATATATATATATATATATATATATATATATATATATATATATATCACGTATGTCTGATTGAATGACTTCATTTATTTATGTATTTATAGTCACATCTGCTGTGTATGTGTGTATGTTTGTATGTATGTATATATGAAATACCTTCTACGTAACTCAGATTTCGATTTATTTACCATGTGCTCTCACCCACTTGTGTTATTATCCTCCCTTGTCACAAGTTATACATACTTAAATTACAGACAACAGACAGAACAGACTATAACACGAGGGTGTTCTAAATAATTCCGTGAGAGAGAGAGAGAGAGAGAGAGAGAGAGAGAGAGAGAGAGAGAGAGAGAGAGAGAGAGAGAGAGGTCAGACAGGTGGAGAGATAGACAAGTTGACTGAATTAGAAAAACAGGCGCAGAGACACAAGGACGGATAGATTGACAGAGATGAAGATAAACAAATATAAACCAGCAGAGTGACAGAGACTGGCAAACAAATAGCCGCAGATTAACAGGCAAATATCCAAACCACTCCAGCCATTAACCAGGTTTAGGATACTTACACCTTTCTGTGCTTCACCTAGCGTGATATAAGCACATGTAATTTTCATTTACCTTGGGTACGATGTCTATTTCCTTCTGGTAGGAAAGTTTCCCTTAGGCCAAATAAAATTGCCTGCAGAAGGAAGAATACAGTGAAGAAGACGTCCTTGAGGTGATGTGGTTATAATAAATTAGTGGGAAGGCATGTGTTCAAGCCTTTACATTATTTACTGCTCTCGCACGCACATACTGTGTGTGTGTGTGTGTGTGTGTGTGTGTGTGTGTGTGTGTGTGTGTGTTAACAATGTATCTGAAACAGATTTGACTTCATTTTAACAAAAAGTGCTGGAAAGTTTGATGGTCAGCCAAAGGGTTGACCCACTGTTTTTAATGAGTCAGTGATCAAAGTCATACAGCATGATCATTTTTTTTTTTTTTACACCTAAGTTAGTGGAATGGCTGAGACACGGCAAGACCGAAGGGATGCGATTTTGATCATTCAGTCGAAAATCTCGGTCGCAGGACAGTGTCAAAATTTAGTCTGTATGTTACTTTATGTGAACAAAATAAGTTACTCAGATGTGATCTTATTTGGACAAAACTTGCTGGAAGGGTTGAGGGTCAGCCCAGAAGTCTTAAGAACAATAGGACAAAGGACGTGTCACATGCGAATGTCAACCTAAAACAGCTTTTATCCGATTCTGACAAAATTTGGTGGTAAGAATCGGGATATGGAAGGGAAGAAGAGATTCGATTTTGAGAACAACTATTCAAAGACCAAGGTCACGGATTAAGGTTAAATGTTCGACCCTATATTTCAAGAATATTTAATGCGATTTGGATAAAGATTGATAAAATGAGTGAAGGTCAGCCATGGATAATGCAGTTTCATTTGAGAACAAAAGGACAAAGGTTAAGGTCACTGAACATGGCCAACACAGATAGCTTTGACCTATTTGGACCACGGTTTGTGGATGGGTTGAGAGTCAAAGAAGAATTAAGTGTCTCAGTTTCGAGAACAATTGGTCGAAAGACAAGGTTACATAGGCAGAGTCAAACGCACAGTCCCCAAAACAAATCTTGAGCGAGTGTTTTATTTTATTTCATCATTATTATTATTATTATTATTTTTTGAGTGATCCTTTTGTTGTTTCCTGATTTAACAGCGTGAAGAACTTTTCAACGGGAAGAAATATATCCTGACAAGGCTTGAGTTGGGTTAAAACTATTGCATCGTCACCATAACGACAATATCGGTATGTTAGTAATTTTCTCTTAAATTGTTCTCGTACATGGCTGAATTTCATAGAATATTACGATATGAATACCCTATTGTTACTATGAAGTGAACTACGTTACTTTTTTCCAGTTTCTCTCCATTTCTTTAGCTTTCTGTCTGACTGCATTCTTTACTATGTTTCTCTTACTGACCTATATATCTACACATTTATGTTTATATCTATATATATCTAATTAAATAAAATATGTATAAGTATTTATATGTGTCTCTGTCTGTCTGTCTGCCTGTTGTCTGATTGTCTGTCTATCCTCTTCTGTCTTGTTTATCTTTTACTTATAGATCTGCCTATCTACATATTTCTTTCAGTTGTTTCTCTTTATGTTCTTCTGAAATTAGATGAATATGTAATGGGTATATAGCAGAACACTCGGGTAAAAAAGGGAAAGAGGAACACTCTGAAAGAAGTGAAAAAATAGGGATCATTAGAATATGTAAGAAATAGGAACAGGATGGAATGGGGGACATTGTGTTAATGACGATAATGGGAAAGAAATCATGCAGGAAAACAATGATAAAATGATGGACTGCAATTGGAAAAGAAACACCAGGAGTTAGGAAATGTATAGGAAGGAAGAGTGGGATGGATGAAGGATCTGTAGACTGTAGCTGAGGTGGAATGAAGCTGAAGAGTGTATGCAGGAAGGAACAGTGGGATGAAATGGATGACTGTACGGTAGGTGGACCAAAACAGAGCTGAAGAATGTGTGTGGTTTGTAAAAGAGTGCTACAGAATGAGGGAATAATAAGAATGAATCAATATCTAGTTGAGGGGTATGTTCAGGAAGAATGAGTGAAATGCAGTACTGGATTACAGATGAGCCTATATTAGCAAAGCTTGTAGGTTTTTTTTTTTATGATCCTTGCCATTCTTGATAAATTTCAGTACATGTATTTGATATTAAGCAATACATAACAGGGTGATACAAATACACGCATGCTGTAATCAGTCCACTTTTTCCTTCATGATCATCTTATCTTTATTCCTGTTATTATGAGAGATGGGGCCACAGGATATACAGTAGTATGAGACAAAAAGAAAAAAAAAACATAGCCAACGCTACGCTGTTGCAACCCTCCATCTGACCAAGCACATACGTCCATCTCCCTGCACACCTAACCAAGCGCATAACGGCCCTCACCCCTCACCCTTTTTGTATAACAAAGAGACATTAAAACTTTAAAATTTCATTGGTTTATCCCTGGTAATAAACAGCGATTTTTAATTATCACCAATAGGATTCCTTGCGCAAGTCGTATTGAAATCCCTTATCTATGTCTATCAATACATATATAGATAGATAGATACATACATACATATACATATATATAGATAACTAGATAGATAGATAGATAGATACTTTTTCACTTAAAAAAAATAAGACAGCATTTTACCTATCAAAAGGCACCAGTTCGCTGTAAGACACATAACTATGTGAAATTTCATGACTACAGTGAATACTTTCTGAGCTCTGACCCAAACGAAAATCTCTACGCCACCCGCTGTTCATCTCATTGATAAGTATACATTCCTCAGACTTCGTCAGGTGGAGGGTAAAAATCAGAAAAAAATCGTTTCTGAGGAGGGAAAGAAAAAAATCGTTCCTGAGTAGGGAAAGATAAAAAAATCGTTTCTGAGTAGGGAAAGAAATTCTTGAAGGTTCCTGTGTAAAAATACAGGTTCTCTCTTCATCTTGAAGGTCCTGCTTGTCGAGATAATCCCTCACAACATTCGGGGTGAGGTAGGTATAAAGATGTGTAAACAGACTGAGAAGTAGATAGATAGATGGACAGATAAAGGCGGAAGAACTGTCATCATGGTATCGTTAAAGAAAAAAAAAAAAAAAAGACTACATACCTCAACACACATCACATTCAAGCATTCACTAATCTCAGTTTTGATGTTCACACTCAAGGACCAGTTCACACCTCACTGATCAAACAGCTTAACGAACCCTCCATCACCCTTTCATTGCTCCCCATCCACCCCTCTCTTTCATCCATAACCCTTTCATTGCTCCCCATCCACCCCTCTCTTTCATCCATCACCCTTTCATTGCTCCCCATCCACCCCTCTCTTTCATCCGTCACCCTTTCATTGCTCCCCATCCACCCCTCTCTTTCATCCGTCACCCTTTCATTGCTCCCCATCCACCCCTCTCTTTCATCCGTCACCCTTTCATTGCTCCCCATCCACCCCTCTCTTTCATCCATCACCCTTTCATTGCTCCCCATCCACCCCTCTCATACCTTTCTCCCCCTTAAATCTCTTAAATCCCTAAACCTGTGAGACACCGGGAGTAACGGAACTAATCCTCCACTCTTTCACACTGTATTCTCCAAATCCCTCCCTCGTATCCAATGTTCAGGCCGAGAGTTACAGAGAACTGAAAAAGGAACAGATGCACATATGGGCTTATTAAGTAAGAAAAGTACCGGTATGTTTATTCTCTCCTCTCTCTCTCTCTCTCTCTCTCTCTCTCTCTCTCTCTCTCTCTCTCTCTCTCTCTCTCTCTCTCTCTCTCTCTCTCTCTCAGTCCTTTTTTTTCTGTCATAGCCTATATATAACCTCTTTCTCATTTCTGTTTTTACCCATTAGCTCTCCATTATCCATATTACCTTTCCACTTATCCCTTTTTCTACCTTTCACTTCCTCCTAAATAACCCAGCATTTTTCTTTCCCCCATCCGTCTTTCGTCCCTTATTTTGTCTCTCACAGTCTTACCTACGCTGCGGCTTGTGTCAGTAATTCTCATTTGTCTTCCTGTTCTCCACTTCCTCCAAGTATCGTGACATTTTTCTTTTGTAGCCAATCACCTACAGGATAAATAAAGACTTCGGCGTTTTTATTCAGCTGAAGTCAGGCCTCTCCTTGTGCATCTGTTATAAACTATTCTTCCTAACTCCAGTAAAGACATCTTTGCAGCTTTTACTCTTGTTACTGTCGGGTGATTAGATTCACCTTAGGGAAGGACTCGTAGTGAAAGGGTTAAATTTCCAAACTAAATTTCGTCTGTCTTCCTGTCACTTAATTTCCCGCGTTCGCATCTATCAGAGCTCATTCTCATACTTTCCTTTCCTGGCTCTGCTTCTTACTTCTTGTCAGTTTCTCACCTACTCCACAAACCTTCCCTCCCTTCACCTCATATTCTCACCTATGTATGACCTCAGGTGTTTCCTTTCACCTGTCCCTCCGACTCTTGCACTCTTTCTTCCTTTCGTCTTCCTTTTCACCTAACCTCTCTACCATATTTACTCCTTACCATCTAAGCTATTTCTCAAGTTCACTCGTCCTCAACACTGTCACCTTTTAACGTCCCCATCACCTTCTACACAATCTCCCACGTCACCAATCTCCCACCTGACCATATCCCCATCCCCGACCACATAGCGTCTTACCTCTCACTACTTCTCATTCTTCTCTCACAAACTCTCAAACTTATAACTCATCTTTCCACCGGCCTTCCACCTCTACTCTGAATACTTAACAATGAAACCATTATATTTCGCATCTCTCTCTCCGTAAATCAGCACTCTTAGGTATGTCAACAAAATAACTACTGCAGGCATTCAAAGGAGCCACATTTTACTCTCTTTAAAACACACACACACACACACACACACACACACACACACGTTTTCGACAGCATTATCAATCACTACATTTATCGCACATGCCGCATACACATCACGATAATATATGTTTCTAAACTATCACATCCTCTCAGGTGACTACCCCCCCCCCAAAAAAAGAGATTAATAAATGAATAAATAAACATGTCCAGTACAACCACCCATATGCCACTCGTGTAAGGTCTGTTGGTGTGCTTGTGAGCGTTTCTCGGCCGCGACAAATTCCACGCCTAACCATGACACCTGCTGAGGCTCTTCTGTCTTCCCAGGTACTTGAGTGTTTGTGCCTGGAATACTGGCGTCCCTTTAACACCACACAAGGGCATATCACCAGGAATTGTTAATCTCGCAGGGTCAGGCTGACAGACTCAAGAACAAAGTACGTGAAGGGGAGGACCAGCACTAAAGCCATTCTTCTGCCTCAGGTCTCTATTCAAAGACCTGACAACAATAAATCAGGATTACCAGTTTACACACCTGTCTCCCGCCAAACACTTGTTCACCCACCTATCTTCTGTCGCCTCTCCCCCTTCCTCCCCTACTTTTCTCCTTTCTTCACAAATCCTTTCTCTCCCTCTCCCGGCCCCCTTCATATTTCTCCCCCATCCATATTCCTCTCCCTTCTCTAGCTTCCCTATAATCTTTTTTCCCCTCTAACCCCCCTCCCTTTCCACTACCTCCATCCTTCACTTCTCTGTAAACATATTTCTCTTACCTTCCCCTTTCTTCTCTCCTAAGTTGCCTCCTGGACTTCAAGCGCTCGTTTTGACCAATAGAATGATAACGTTAGTCGCTATGAATCTTGTGAAAAAACAAATCGAATGGACCAACAAGTCTGTTGCTGTTTGGTTGTCTTTGTACTCCTTTGTACTCCTACTCTCCCAATAACTTCTGTTCCACAGCCTTCTCTATCCCCGTCATCCCTCTGTACGCTTATCTCCCCAGTATCCTTACCCCTTCTCCTCTTCGTCTTTCTTTTCTCCGCTCGATTATTCCGTGCCACTTGTTCTCACCTACCTGATTACCCTTTTAATCCTCTCGCGTTTTTCGGCTTAGCCTTAATATACCTTTCCGCCACATGTCCTCCTCTCAGTCAGGCGAAAGTCCCCCTAATCTGTGGGAATGGGTAAATACAAATCTACAAATCGTGTGAAGTGCCTCGTCCCCACACTTCTGAACCGTAAACTGATGCACACCCTATCTTAGCACACAACACAGTTGACGTCAGTGACGCCAAGACAGCTGAGTGAGGATGTAGCAAGCTGCATTCAATGTTTTATCTGCCGTGTTGGTGGTCTAAACTGTAAGCTCTGTAGCAAATCCACTGCCTGCCTTTTTATTTTTCAAAAACTTTCTAAGAAATATACGTTTTAACCCGGATGTCACCAAACAATGTTATTCGTCGTAAGCGAGACTTTTCAAAGAGAACGAGTGTAAGTATTAACAAGAAAGTAATGTCTCGCAATTAACGACTTTGTCCATTACGACTGGACAAAAATTAGATCATTAACCAAGAGACTGTAAAAGATACATGCGACTAGACCAGAAGCCAAAAACAACAACAACAACAACGTTGATGATGAGTTATATCGAGAAGGAAAACATGTAAGAAGAGTGAAACAGATAGCCATGCAGCAGGTGCGTTTCACTCCTCTCTCTCTCTCTCTCTCTCTCTCTCTCTCTCTCTCTCTCTCTCTCTCTCTCTCTCTCTCTCTCTCTCTCTCTCTCTCTCTCTCTTCTGCTGTGCCATCCTTTTCTCCTGCTCCTATAATTACAACACTGTATTAGTATTAAGGCCGGACGGCTTCGTAGGGACCGTAAAGTCTGTGTGGTCTGTGTATCTATGTAACTCTATGTAACTCGCGCTGTTTCTTTTTGTGCCTGGGATACAGATACCGTTATGAGTGAGTGGGAGGGTGAGACCCGGGGTAGGAGGTCAGGGAGGGAGAGTCACAGTGAATGAGGGAGACAAACAAGGAGAGAGGAAAGGAAGGATGAAAGTAAGATACAGGGTGGGAATTAGGGAGAAACAGGCAGGGTGGGAGAGAAAATGAGGCTTAGAGGGCAAGGGAGAGACAGTGGAGAAGGAGGGGAGAATAAGGGCGGCAAGGAGAGAGTAAGAGACAGGATGAGAGACGAGAGAGGCACAGGTAGGGAGAGACAAGAAGAGATAGTAATGAAGGAAAATAAGGATGGAAGGGAAAGTATGAATGGAGGAAGAATATGGAGGAAGGATAAAACACGGAGGGGTATACAAGAAGCATTAGGCGGACTGGAGGAGAGGGAAAGACAGACAGAGAGACAATGACAGTGAGAAGGGTCAGAGAAGTGACAAACAGGGAGAAAGAAACAGGCAGACTGAGAAGAAATGAAGACAAGCTGGGACTAGACAGCATTTATATAATACGACTGAGAGAGAGAGAGAGAGAGAGAGAGAGAGAGAGAGACAGACAGACAGACAGACAGACAGAGACAGACAGACAGACAGACAGAGACTATTTCATTCATTAAGGGAGACCCACCTGATAGTGAAAGAGATAATGAAGGCTATACTGATTCTTCTAAGTTGAAATCACCCAAGCGAAATAAACTGGGTTTACAGTATCTTCCACGTCCCTTACGTAATGAACAAGTTAGCAGTCGAAACTGAGACCACTGCTGAAAATAAGTTCATCATGGTTCATTTAGTTTTCCTTCATGTGGAGATGAGGACGTCCATCGGGATGGTTCTTGCGTATTTATCTGTAAGACACGAGCAGGCGATAATATGAGTACAGAGACAAAAGTTTCCCCACTGTTACTCTACGTCTAGTAGTACTACCTATCCATTTTACACTTAGGGTACTTCCATCACTCTCCTCCTTGATGCATCATATCACAGAGGATCATCTGTTGGCAGTGAATCATACAAAGCCTCTCTCAGGTTAGGTTCACTAGCCAGCAGAGGGCAGTGGGAAATGGTGGAATATTAGGCTAAGTGTTGTTCCTGACTAACAAGATCCCCACCAGATTTTCGCTCTCAGACACAGTATACCGGTACCAGACATGGGAAGTTTCTGCTCTCTCTCTCTCTCTCTCTCTCTCTCTCTCATTATGATGGTGCAGTTTTTGTGCCTAACATAGTGACCTTATTCCATTCTTTCAAAACCTTAACCCTTTGAGTACGGTGACGTTTTCTTTATTCTTGCTATTCCCAGATTTTTTTACTCAACTTAGGAAGTAGATTTAATGCTGAAGGGGTTGATCAAGGACCCTCGAGTCTGAAGTATTTTTCCCAAACAGAAGAAAATCGTCAAGCTATACAAAGAATAAACTTCAAAAGACATTAGTGTGTCGAAGGGATTAATTATTTTTATGCAAGGAACAAGGAACTAAAGGCCAGGAGCCCGCAAACCGTTCCTTCCAAGAAAAAAATAAAAACAGTACAAAAGACAGCCACATTCAAGATCCATTCATTTCGAGATGCCTGGACACACTGTGTTTGAAAGACTGGAGACACAGGAAGTAGGATATACGGACTGAGGGAGACAATAGAGCTGTCCTGTTGCATAAATGAAGGACTAGAAGTAACGGTTAACTCTTGCATTAGAGAGTGGGACAGAAAAGGGATGAGAGTTTGTTGTTAGACGGGTGCTACGCGCCCGTCGCAGAGGTGGAGGGATGCAAGCAGACAGTTCAGAGGAGCAGTGACCACTGAAGTAACGATAGAAAGAGATAAAGATGCAGAAGTGCGGCGAAGAGACAGAGGTTGAAGGGAGCCAGTAAGAGGAGAGTTAATGAGATGAAAAGCTTTTGACTCCAGCTATTGAGACTAGCTGTATGAGGGAAGCTTCCTCACACATGAGAGTTGTACTCTACAAAGGGGCGAATAAAACCCGTGTATAAAGTCAACAATTGTGCAGGGGTAAAGAAGGTGCGGAGAAGAACGTAGGAGTCTCGATAGTTTTTATGATACACTTGGAGCCCTGTGGGTGTTTATCTGAGAATATATCCCATTTCACTGTACTGTACATTTCCCTTGGTCTAAAGTTAAGCTGTGGTGGTAACACTGCCCATTGTTACTTGTTTACCTTTTGCATACATACATTTAGAAGCTCAGTCGATCACGCACGAACAGGAGAGAGGGTGGGTGTAATGCCGTACAGCAAGATAGAGATTTTACATGCACGTGTGCCATCATTTGGGTACACAATTTGCATTTGAACTGATCAATACACATTTACCAGAGCCATAGTTCATGATCCCCACCCCTTTGGTACATTCAGGGATAAAAGTTTCTCTCTTACGCTATTCCGTCTACGCCACAATTACGGCATGTCCTTCACTTTCTTCCATGACACATCAGAGAATCACGTGGGCAGAGAAACACACCTAACGTCTCACAGCTTACGGATATTAGCCAACAAGGAAACGCGAGAAGCAGAAACAGTGAAATACAAGGCAAAGTTTTATTCTCGACTGTACTATATTTGCAAACTTCAGTGGGATTAAGATGTGTTTTTGACTGCTTGTCTATACTTTTGTCTTCACACGTACCGCTACCATACATTTCACAGTCAAACATGATCGAATATGAAAATGAAAAATGCGGAGAAGAAAGCGATTACTGATGACAATAAACTGCTATATGGAAACTGTTTATAATGTAAGTTGGTAAGAATCTTGCTAAATATATAACCAGTCACTTCAGCCAAACATAGCATCTTCTACAACCGCTAAAAAAAAGATTCCGAAGACAGAGGCACAAACCCCCTGGATAAGGATAAATTCGATGGTCTTGTGGTTACAGATGGGCGTCAAGGCACCAGTGACTTGAATTACGCTGTGTACTAACGACAGTATTATTAACACACGAGTATTCGTAGCACATTTTCCTTAGCGATTATCTTTCCATATTACACCATCTGACAATGTAATATTCTCTTGCGTTCTTCACATCGCTTTCATTTTGAATTAATTTGCATCAGTAACATATAAGAGGATAATAAGAAGTAACGTGCGAAGGAAGAGGTTTTGTAAAAACTTTAAAGTCATTTAGAATATAGCGCTAAGGTTTTAACAGCATTGGAATCTTGAGAAAGATGTCTTGGTTACCGAAGGAAATACACACACACACACACACACACACACACACACACAGAATGACTAGTGCAAATTCGGGGAAGTGTGGGGAATTTGGACAAAATTAACTTTAGATAATGTGAGAGTGAGAATTGTTGATAATAAGAAACCGAATGAGAGTGAGAATAATTTTTAAAAAATCAAGAACAGGCAAGAGATGAGAAGTATAAAAAAAAAAAAAGGGGAGGAAATGGCATTAAGAAAAGGGTCGAATGTGAGGTATGGAAGCTTGGGTAGGGTGGGGTTATAGACAAAGGAAACCTCTCTCTCTCTCTCTCTCTCTCTCTCTCTCTCTCTCTCTCACACACACACACACACACACACACACACACACTAGCACATTCTGGCCCGCCTCCGAGTCATCAGGTTTTGTCCATTTATATCCTTGAATAAATAGATTGAAGGAATCGCAACACCACCGTCGTGTGTTGAGGGAAGGGGGATAAAGGGGAGTGGAGAGAACGAGTGAAATGGAAAGGGGATAAAGGAGGAGAAATGGAGTAGAAAAGAAGTGAAATGAAATAGGAGTGGGGAGAGTGCATGGACAAAATGGAGAGGAGCTGGGTGGGGAAAGAGGCTGAAAGGGAAGGGTGAAAATAGGTGACTGAGAATTAAGGTTGGTGCATGAATAAAATGGAGAGGAGCTGGGTGGGGAAAGGGGCTGAAAGGGAAGGGTGAAAATAGGTGACTGGGAGTTAAGGTTGGATGGTGAACACCCCGCATGAGAGATTGGCTAAATAAGTGGAGCGATTACGAATGACTGTTGGTGAAAGGGCCAGTAATGGAGTTGGGAATTTTCGATTCTAAAATTGATTTATTTTTAAATCCTTCAACTCGAAAATTTTTTCATTAGCTGATTCTTGCTGCCGTACAACTATTCTATTCACCTTTTGTGAGACAACTTGCAGCGTAAGCTCAAATTCCACAAATCATTATACTACCAGACTCCTCCTTAGTTGTATATTACTGCCTCCAAACAGAAAAAAGCCAAAGGTCTGAATGTGTTAAAATTCTGGGGACGCCTATATCACTTTGGCTAATTCCAAACGCTGTCTTTTCAACTGGAGGTTAAGAAGTAGCTGAGTGGTACTTGAAGTTTATCGAAATAGGAATGGCTTATGAAAACTTCAATCAGATGAAACAGTAAATATCATCTGACGATTTCCGGAACTCATTGTGGTCCGTTAGCAAAAGATATTTATGTGTGGGGAAATGTAGAAGGAAATTACTGGAGTGTGAAGCGAATGTCATGGCGAGTGATTGTCTGCCTGCGTGTTTTTTTTTTTTTTTTTTTTTTTTTTTACGTGTCCGATTCTGGACAAAGGCTTCAGGGCCTATTTCTTGGGTGTGAAGCTATTGTGGTGATGAGTGGTGGAGTGTTGTTGTGAGAGTGATAAAGGAAGGTTCTATGAGCGTTGGTGTCAGGGAATGGATGACCCTCAAAGTTACTTGTGTGTGCGTGTGTGTGTGTGTGTTTCGAGAGGCGTGAATGATAATATGGTTATGATGCGGACACGGCTTAAGTGTTGGAGGCTGTGTGGGTTTGAGTGTGTATGTATATCAATGATATACTTTTTGTCCTCGGCACTTACCTCCATTACCGGTCCCCGTCCCGGAGGGGCTCGGGGACGGGTATTGTTTTCACTCAGTTTGTATGTTTGTTTGTTTGTCTGTCTGTCTGCCTGTCTGTCTGGTTGCCTGTCTGTCTGTCTGTCTGTTAACAATTTTACGCAATAACTTTGGTGCGGTTTTGTCTAAAATTACAGGGATGATGGGCTATGATTTTCTGATTACCTGATTAAATTCTGGGCCAAATTTAGCCCAGGTCCAGGTTGTAGCCCCCCCCCAAAAAATATATATATATATATATATATATATATATGTATATATATATATATATATATATATATATATATATATATACTGTATATATATGTATATATATATATATATATATATATATATATATATAATAAAAAAACGGGGACGGATTAAAATTGTTTTTTCGCCATAACTCTCTTCAAATTTCTCATATCGACATGAAACCAAAACCTAAGGGTGCATCTTTCAAATCTGCATCCTATACCCATGCCCCATTACATCAGAGGGATCACCCCAGTTAACGCTAAGGGGGTCAATGTCAGGTGGGTTGGGCCTAAAATTTCACATGGGCATAAAATCGTCAATTTTCACCCGATTTCCTCCAAGTATATGTGGCATCTTTTGACTAGATATCCTGTTGTGTTCATACGTCAGCACAAAAATGATTGCCTGGGACCACTACTCAATGTAGTGCTGCTGTCGGGTGTCTGCCCTTTCCTCTCCTCCATCATTCCTTCCATCCTCTTCTATCTTTCTTTCCTTCATTCTTTCCTTGTCCTTCTGCCTACGGATGATATTACAGTCCCTCTTCTGTCTTTTCTTTCCTTCATTGTTTCCTCTTCCTTCTGCCTGTGGGTGACTCTACACTTAGTGACAAGCCAAATGGTTTCCTGTACACCAGGAAACCATTTACTACGCTGGATGGTAACCATATAACCAAATTTTGGCGCCTGGAGGTTTAGTGGGTAATTATTGCGCTCCAATCGGATTGAGCCTGTGAAGGTTTATATCCAAGGAATGGTTGGGGTTGATTGCTCATGCAGTGCCACCCAGGGATGAGTGAGGCTGGTCACTCTCACCTTAAATGTCGGGACCAACTGCCTAGCCCTGGGCTCCTACGCTACTCATGGGGCAATGTAGGATTGGATGATGGATATATATATATATATATATATATATATATATATATATATATATATATATATATATATATATATATATATATATATATATATATATATTAACGTCAGGTGATATTACCCACTTCTGGGAAACATGCAGAGGCCTGACGGTTAAGAATTATTTCCATTCAATCCTTTAACCTCGGAACATGACTTACCTGCTGTACTCTTTCTAGTGGCATATGAATTCACTCCTAATGTCACTACAATTTAATCAGATCAGTTAGTATCAAGGGAGATGCTTGCCAATATGTTTTACCCAGTGATCCGATATTGCTCAGTGGTAGAGTTTAGTGACTCCTGAAGTGACTACGTATTACTACCATCACGCTCTTATTTAATGCCCATTCAGATCCAGAACAGTTCTTATGCAACCCCGGGTGGTACTGATATTTCCATATCATTTTCATATGGCTGGCGTGGAGGAAGAGAGAGAAAGTCAGATTGTTACCACGGTGTTGTGTTCTTATTGCTACTCGTGTTGGTTGGTGGGGAAGGTTCTTGCAGCGGAGTACGAACTGCTAATCTCCCTTTCTCGTTGTTTCTCTTGCGCTCCCGCTGACAAAGAGTATGCGAGCGATCTGAAGTACGTGTCTGAGGGGCGAGGGGGGCCTGTATGGCTGCTGCAGATGCTTGATGTATGTGGGCGTGGGTGCCGCGATGGTGTCCTGTTAATATCGATACTTTTTGTATCAGCAACGTACAAAACTGCTTTTGAGGTGTAATGTGTATAATAATTAATTAATGCTAATGTGTTACGCGATCTCCAAAGTCACTTAGAATACGACCCAAAGTATGTATCCATTAAGTCCCTATCCTTTCAGCAGTAAATTCAATTGCTGAGTATCTGGGTGAAGAGCTTCAGTGAAAGTGGTTGGTATGTTCCTGATTGTGGTTCTGGCTTTTGAGCCAGTGATCTCCTTATGCTGCTGCTGTTGTTGTTGTTGTTGCTGTTGCTGTTGTTGTTGCTGTTGTTGTCGTTGATGCTGCTGCTGCTGCTGCTGTTGATGATGATGATGATGATGAAGAGATGCTGCTGGTAAAAGTAATAAAGATAAAACTGGTAGGGCTGCTTCTGTTGAAGGTGATAAAGCATGCAGCACTTCATATTGCTTTTCCCACTCTTTTGATTCCCGGACCGGTCAGACTCTTAAGCAAAGTTTGTATCTCTTACGTCCCTCTTCAACCATCGGTAAAACTGGACACCTGGATGGAAAATTTGTTGTTGTCATATTTTAGGGGAAAGTTGAATTGGTAAAAATTGACTATCCATGTTCTTGTTTCTTTTCCTACCTCTAATACCCTGGCCAGTTAGTCTCTTAGACAAAGTTTGTTCCCCTACATAAAATTGGCTGTGTCGTATGCTATGTGAAGGCCCGAACTTGGAAGAAACTGATTGCTTATATTCCTCTTTTGTTTCACTATATTTCGCTAATTCCCACCTCAGTCCTTTCTTCTCTGCACCACCATTGAGTGCTTTCTCCTCCGCACCACCACCACGACCATGACTGTACCTGCCAGTGGTGGGTAAGGTGTAATTTTCAGGTCGTTAAAACAATTCTCCTCTCTCAACCTCATGAATACATTTATGTGGTGTGTCTACAGCCTTTCCCGAGATGTGCATGGTTTATGACTGTACTCTGCCGGAGATATAATTATATACCCGTCAAAATGTTTTATACATTATGCAAATATACACGCTGGCTCTAAGACTCATCTACACCATAATCCATCCGACATTTTATTGACAGCAAATATATTACCTAAAACCACTAATAACACTGAATCATTGATATATGCCATTTTTAGTTATAAGATTTAAAGGAACAGGAATATGTTGTCAGAAAAGATATGGCTATACATCGTTATTTATAAGAGGACCGAGGAGCCACGCTGTGTATTCATTGCAACAGATGGGGTCAACAGGATCCACAAACAGCAACAGGAAACCAGCATGAACGTGCCCTGTGAAAATAATTAATAATTTTTTTTTTTACAATCTAAAACTTCAGCACACACACACACACACACACACACACACACACACACACACACACACACACACACACACACACACACCATAAATGTATTGTATCAGTCTATGCTTGGGGTTTATGTGCGTTTAACACAAGAAACTAAATTAATGGATGATAATAACCCAATATTTTGGCGTCTATGCCTGAGATTTATTACCGTGACTAACGTTTGTCATGATAAATATACCCTTCCATTACAGCCCCTAAACTTACCTGTCCAACCCGACTCCCAGAACCCGTTAATGCTTACCCACTAAGGCTTGAGCACCACCTGCCGTACAATTTCAACTTCTATCCCATTTTAAAACTATTGTCTCATTTATAAACTGCTGCCATATTTCTAAACTGCTGTCCCATTTGTAAATTGCTGCCCTATTTCAAAGCTGCTGTTCCATTTCTAGACTGCTACCGTATTTCTAAACTGTCCTAAAATTGTTTGTACATAAGTTTATCTTCACTCATACAACTACCAAATATTTCACGCTATTTATAAACTCACGTAAACCCTACTTCTGCTTGATATCAATTGTATTTATGTTTACTTTCAATCATACAGCATACACATATTCACGCTCAAATCAGTGAATATGAAAATGACCTTGAAACACAAAAAGCAGCAACTTTTGTGAACAGTTACCTTTCTTAATGACTTTTATATCGTAGAAATGTCTTAGGATGTCTTATAAATACACACGAATCTTCATTATCATCATGTAAGCTTTCCATCTTGCTTAACTGACCTCAGTTTAGCAAGGTGAGTGAAACCGAATAAATAAATCAGCAAATTTTCTAACGTATCCTTCTTAAAGGGATTTGCATATAATGTTAAATAAAATAGGGTATACGCAAATAACTAACCAGATTTAACTCCTTCAGCCCAAGGGAGTTATTTGTAATTCACTCTTGCAACGATTATGTTTTGGTTCAGAGAGGCATATCAAACTGGAGGAGTTGGATGCAATCCTTGACTCCTTCATGTCAAAGCAGCATAATTAAAGAAGAAAGGCGGTGTCTTCTCGCTGATGGAGTTTAACCTCAGCTCAGTAATTTTCTGACGGCATAGGAGGATTCTTAGCACCACGTATTCATTGACGTATTTTGTTATTTTCATTATGACATGTTTTTGTATATTATTTGTATGGTTTTAACATCAGCATAGTTCACATTAAATGGCATACTAGAGGATACCGAGGATGTTATGTGTGCAAGATAATTCGGTAAGGAAGAGTTAGTTAGGAGTCTCCAAAGCCCACTTACAATGCAGACCCCAAGCTATGACCAAGGGCTGAGGATGACTGGAGGTCAAAAGGCCAAGTGCATATATCTCTCCTGGATGCCCTTCACAAACCAGTAACGTGCGCTTTATGAGCGCATGCCAAGAGAGGGGACGTTTTGCTACACCCACTGAAATCATTCTTGGCACCCCATGCTTCGATACTCCTTTGCAACCATCACTGGCACTGCGTGAATACTGCCAGTAAGAGTTGGTACACTTGATCCTCCCCCTCCCCCCTCCAATCGGTCCGCCCCTCCATCCTTCCCCCTCATCTCTCACTCATTCTCTCTCTTGTTCAATATACATACATACATACATACATATATATACAGTATATATATATATATATATATATATATATATATATATATATATATATATATACTTTCCTCTTTTTATATATATATACATACGCATGTATATGGGGCGGGCGATGAGAGAAGTATAAACACGAGTAATGGAGAGGGGGATGGCGTTGGTAATGAATGATGATGGATGGAATATCTCAGATCTGTTGTATGCTGATGATACTTGCAAATACCTGACAAGAACTTGGTAGACTAGTGCAGAGCTTCGCTGATGGCTGTGAGCGTCGTGCCTTGAGAGGAAATGAAGAGAAGAGTAAAGTGATGGTTACTGGGGAGAAGGTGACTTCCAGTGTGATGTTACGAGTGAGATGGAGAGACTGGAATTGGTGAAAGAGTTCATATACCTGGGTACCAGTGATAGAAAAGAGAGGGAAAATGTGCAAAGGAAGTGGAAAGTAAAGTGACACAAGGAAGAGAAGTTAGCTGATGCAATGAAGGCCTTGATAAGTGAAACAGAGGCTTGAGTGTTGCAGCTGCACGAGGCTTACATGAAGAAGTGTTAGTGCCCACTTTAACACATGGATGTGAGACTATGGTGTGGCATGAAAATGAAAAGTAAAGAGTGAGTGCAGAGTAGATGAGGACTGCTGAGGGAATCCCTAAGGTGTGGAGTAGAGAAAGTGGATAGGATGTGGAGTAGAGACAGTGGATAGGATGCGAAATAATATGATTCGTGAAAAGATGTGGAGTGAGTGTAGTCTGTGGACACACCAGAATCCAAAAGAGAGTGTAATGAGATGGGTATGGTCATGTGGAGAGAATGGATAACAATAGAGTGGTGCAAAGGGTATATCTAAGTGAATCTGGAAAGGAGGAGAGAGAGGAGGTGAGGGAGTGGTGGCCAAGGAGAAGGTGGAGAGATATGGGTGGATGAGCGTGTGAGAGAAGAAAGGTTTGGAAGTTCGGCGAGGCTAGAGGACTGACAAGAGATCGAGCTGGCTGGATGAATATTTTCAGGAGAAGCGCGTGATGGTCAGGGATTTGGCATCGCACCTTTTTAACGTGACAGCGTCCTTATTGACTTCCTATCGGATATGGGGTTTATGTGAAGCTACAGTGCGTAGTGAATATTTTTGGCGTATCCGATAGAGCCAGGATTCCTGGGACTTGTATGGTGAGTGAATGGAAAGCTGTAGCCCATTGGACTGGGCAAATTTGGGTTGTCTGGACGCTCCTCACCCTGCCTTAGGGTGGGAAAGGAGGTCCGGATGATGATGATGACTGACCCAACTGTACCATGTTCCGAAACAAACAGGCGAATAAGTAAAGGAATAGTATCAGACGGAAAAGCGATCAGAAGAAAGAAAAAAGGGAAAAGGAAACTAAGAAATACAGCAATGTTGGTCTCTTACAGGCTGACCAGATAAGAAGACCTTAAATATTATGCCGATGGTTAGTTAGGCCTGTGAGTTGTACACAGGATTACAGAGACCATGAATGATGTTTGGATTACTGTGGCTTATATTTCTAGGAATGCAGTTGATAATTCTCCCAGTTCTCTGATTCCCTGTTCCCTTCTTTCCTGAGTCCTGTCTCATCCCATGTTCAAATGGGAAAGAGCGCCAAGATAAATGATTAGGAATCAGTCAGCCACTCTCTCAATCTGCCTACAAACCTATCTACCCAATATTATTCCTACATGCATGTCTACCAATCTGTTGTCTGTCTGTCTGTTTGTCTACAACCAGACGCCTTGTAATGTCACCGGAAAGGAGGGACCACATAAGAAATTGCCTCCATGTCGCCCTATCCCGCGCTGCATCAAAGCTGCCATTTCTCGAACTGTCATCTCATCCACTAGCATATACCTCTCTCCACCCCATCCCTCCATCTCATCTTTAGTCTTCTCCCTCTCCATCGGCTCTACCTCTCTCACATACGCTCCCCTAGCGAGACTATTATTCTCCATCCTTTCCACAGGGCAAAATCATCCAAACTACTTCTTTTAATGCAATAACAAGACCTCCACAGCAATCTCACAACACTCCTTCACTTACTCGTTTGTCTGTCTGCCTCCATGTACAGTAACTCCATTGCACAGCTCCTGTCGAATAATTAATTTTCACTGTTGCCACTATTGACTTGTGTCCTTTCAGCAGGGTTAAAGCATCACCTCCATAACGTTAAAGCGGGGACTTCACAATACTCCCAACGTTCACTTCCCAGTTCTTTAACTGCTCTCAATGAACCAGGAAAACCCAGCTTCCCTTGCGGAAACCTTCCATGCACTACATCCTCCTAAATTTAAATTCTCTTACTCATTACACTCACATTGATATTTGAGACGTTCACAGTTTCCATTTGCTGATCATGCAGTTTCCCCTATGAACACTAAGAATTAATTTCTCTCAAAAGATCATACCCCTTTACACTCTTAGCTTCATTTACTTTAGCGATTCCTTTCTTTATAGGCACTTCCTAAACCCATTCACCAAGCCGTACAAATCCCATTCACAGTCACTTACCAGTATAGTACTCACCAGCAAAAAACAATACAGTACAACATCTCTCTCTCTCTCTCTCTCTCTCTCTCTCTCTCTCTCTCTATATATATATATATATATATATATATATATATATATATATATATATATATATATATACATATGCATGTATCAATTTTGTGTAAGAAGTAACTCTTCTCTCTTCTGTTGAACCACTCATCCATCACCCACCATGCCGCAGTCTGCCTGCTCTTGCTCACTCTCAATTGCCTGTCCAGTCTATGTTTGGATTTTTTCTCCTCGAACACTGCACCTACTGACGACCTGTATACCGTTTTTAAGTTCTTTGTCTCACATCTTGCTTCACCCTTTTCCCACTAACTCAGAGTTGCTCACACACACACACACACACACACACACACACACACACACAAAGACGCTCATTTTGATTAAGACTGAGTACATTTTCGGCCAGACATTTTCCATGCAGGGGAAGAAGTCCGATACCAAGTAGAATGCATTTTAAAAATTAATAAAAAAAAAAAGCACGTATCAAGAAAAGATTAGCTGCTGAAGTGTTGCCAGATTAAAATATAATGTAATAGTCAATATTACTGGATAAAGCTTTTCAGCATCAGTCCAGTAAGTGATATAGGTACCACAGCGATTCCAACAGATGTGTCTGGAATGGATGAAAAGAACGGGGGTCCCGTACCTTCAGTCAAGTGGCGTCTTTTTCATTTTGAGGCACCACCAGACGATTTCATTCAGAAGCTCTGGATGGATGTTTCGAAATGGAATGATTGATATAACACACTAACCCTTCCAGTACAAGAGGTCTGTCCTAACTTGAATAAAATTTTCTGGTGACAACAAAAATAAAATACGAGAAATACGGTATCAGACTAAATGGGTGAAATTGGGCGTCAAACATTTTTGAACATTAGAACTCAATTTGAGACGTAGAGATAAAGGAGGAGTACACCATATGGTGGATGGGTAAGAGTGACAGGTGATGGAGAAGCTTTTTTTTTTCTTTCTTTTTTTCCTTGACTTTCCTAGATGATTCAGGGATCAGATCATAGACAGACAGACTGGCAGACAAACAGACAGACAGAGACAAATGGAAAGACAGGTACAAAGACAGGCCACCCCTTGTAAGGGATTACGGCGTCTGGCTGTAGACAGAACTTGGTCTAATTTGGTCTTGAGTGCATACAGATATGTCAACCACGCCCCCAAATATTTCATTCTGTGCGCACAAATATATCTTCTGTAGGTCCAGAGAATAATAGTTAAATGAATATTAATCTTTTCAATGTGGAGGCATCTTCAACTGATTAGTGGCCAGAGTTCCTGTGAGAGGGATTTCATTGGACGGGTACTAAGCGTACCTTCGTCCTCCTCGCCTATCGGCTCATAGTCATGAATCTCATAGGTCCCTTCCCCGGGGTTCCCTTCGTTATTGAATTTTGAAAATGCTCCAGTCCTGTCCATTATATTGCACGC
>NC_136966.1:16992147-17162147 GCF_032717465.1 Coenobita brevimanus
AAAGGAGGGAGGTGAGAAGACAGGAAGGAATCAGTTGGATGGAAGTTAAGGAAGCAATGAAGAAAGTCAAATTGGGGAAAGCCCCAGGAATTGATGGAGTGTGTGGTTAAATGCTGAAGCATGGGGAAGAGATAGTAGTAGAATGGATGTGGAAGATGTGCAGGTTGGCCTGGGAGGAAGGTAGAGTCCCAGAGGATTGGAAGTCAGGTATGATTATTCCCTTGAACAATGGAAAAGGGGAAAAAGAAGTGTATGGTAATACATAGGGACATTTGTCTTCTCAGTTGAAGGCTAGGAAAAGTATGTAGTATGATACTTATTGACAGAGTTAGGGAAATAACAGAGGAATTAGTCGGAGAAGAACAGGGAGGCTTCAAGGAAGGGAAGAGGATTACTTATAGATCAGATATTCATTCTTAGATCTTTATAGCCAAAGTTACTTGAGAAGGGAAAGAAGTTGTAGCCGGCCTTCATGGATTTGGAGAAAGCATATGACAGGGTGGATAGACAAGGATTATGAATGACAGTATTGAGAATATATGGAGTAGATGGGAAGTTGCTGGATGTTGGGAAAAGTTTGTATGAGGATGCTAAGGCTGCAAATTGCGTGTGGTTGAGTGAACTGAGAGAGTTTTTCTCTTTGGGGATTGGGTTGAAACAGGGATATGTCATGTTTCCATGGTTGTTCAATCTATATATGGATGGGGTTATTAAAGAGGTACAAGGTGAGGTAGTGGATGTTGGAGTGGCCCTGGTGAGAGAGGGTGGTGTTTGGAAACTCCCCGTGCTGTTGTTTGCAGATGATTCTGTGTTGTTGAGTGAAGACGAAGATGAGCTGCAAGGCTTAGTGGATGAGTTTGGGAGAGTGTATGAGAAAAAGGAATCTAAAGGTGAATGTAGGGAAGAGTAAAGTGATGGTCTTTGAGAGAGATGAAGTCATTGAATGTACAGCTCCGTTCAGAAGTTCGTACTACACCCAGCGTGGAAAGCGCTAGTCTCTGCCCCTCCTTCCCAGACGACAGGTGACAAATTGTGGACCTCCCACGAGCAACCAGACTTTGGCTAGTATCAAATCAGTGTCATTCGCTCACCGACTGTTAAATGAAATGAGTGAATTTTATTTTCCTACTCACAGATATCAGTCAGTCTTACTGCTGATTAAATAATGAAAGTATGTTTTATTTTCGCCCGCCGCCAAAAAAATAATAAAATAACAGCAGAAATGCACATAACAGAGAAGTATTAGAAGCTCGGCTATGAATCAATTTGATTATGCGAGTTAGTGAGTTATCTTTGTATGGCATAAGGACGAAAATTATGGAGTAATGACACTGGAAATGGGACAGTTTTGGAATGTGTGTGGCGTGTGTAAAGTGGGTTAAATAAGGAATAATAGGAACTGAGAAATTGATGGTGTGAGGAGCCTTATTGATAACATAAACAGTTGGTGTGGTCATGAAGAGAGAATGGAGAATAATAGGAACTGAAAAATTGTTGGTGTGAGGAGGCTTATTGATAACATATACAGTTGGTGTGGTCATGAAGAGAGAATGGAGAATAATAGGAACTGAAAAATTGTTGGTGTGATGAGGCTTATTGATAACATATAATGATATACAGTTGGTGTGGTCATGAAGAGAGAATGGATCTTGATAAGAGTTGTTTAAAAGTAAAGTCGAGTTTGAAAGTCGGCGGAGAGTTTGGAGTGTTGTAGTTGTTGTTGTTGCAACCCCAGGTTCATCTCGTTGCGATCCCAATGGAAATCAGAAGCTTCTACCGTCGTTTCCAAAAGTCTTTGGTTGAGGTTATATTAAAAGACGTGTTGCAATAGCTGATGTGCATGTGGTGAATGAATGTGTTGTGGTGTGGAGGGGTTGCCTTGCAGTGTAGGGCAAAGTAACTTGTTTGTGAGTTGTATTTTGTGTCGGAACCGCTAGCAGGGAACAGTGGTGACCACATCGCAGTCCTGACGCTATCACTTTTTTTTTTTTTTTTTTTTTTTTTTTTAAGACGAAGATGCACGCCTTGACAGGTTGATGATGACTGGCTGAATGCGACATGTCCGAGTAACATAGGTGTATTTCAAATAATTACCAAGTAATGTCATATTAACTGGTAATTATTTGAAAAATACGAGGATGTTATTCGGACATGTTGCATTCAGCCAATCATCACCAACCTGTCAGAGTGCATCTTAAAACACCTCAATTAAAAAAAAATGAAGTATAGGTGTGTTCGTGCCTTTCTGGGTAGGGTTGATGAGGAGTGTAACTGGTGGTGGTTCACGAAGGATGCTGTTTGACTGAAGGGTTTGGATGGCTGTGGTGGCTAACAACTGTGTTTATGCACTGTATTTTTGTGATTTGTAGTGTTGGGTGATCCGTGTGATTTGTATTATTGGGTGGAGAAGAAGGGGGTATGTTGCCGAGATACTCTGCTGTAGCGTTGGGCAGTTGTTCGTTTGTTTATTTTTGGATGGCGGTGATGCAACAAGAAACTGCAAGAGGTGAGATGGGTACTGAGCTACAGCAATTAACTGTCTCACGTATTCATATGATCTTTGGAGGCAATAATTTTGCATCTTGATGAAAGTGATCTATAATGAGTGATTTGGATGCATACTGTACTTATTCTTTAGGCTTTGTTCGTCTCCTTAACTCTGCTGACTCCCTTCGGTCTCTCTCTCTCTCTCTCTCTCTCTCTCTCCAGGGATGTGTCAGGCCCGACCGGGAGAGGGGGGTCACCCCCAGTGTGTGTTCTGAGTTGGTCAAAGAATTACTGAGTTGGTAAAAAATCGAGAAGTCATTTAGCAGGCTTATGCTTTTAAAAACATAGGCCTATTTGCGAAACCAGACCAAGAAAAACGCTACATTATCTGATGGTACTAGCTTGTGAAAGTGACCTGATCAGTTGTGATCTTCAAAAAAACTGCAAATTGGTGGAAACTCATGAAAACATGAATCAAATTCTAAAAGCCATTATCATTACACAATCTGTATATAAGGTTGTTACTGCTGAATCCTTATTAATCCATTATCCACATTCACTTCATGTTGACTCAACATTAGTTTTTCACCTTTTTCCTTATTTGACTTACCAAGTGTGATTTGTGTATGTGTAGGTTATTATTATTTTTTTTTAAGTAGTCAGTTAAAGCATCTTGTATCTCTCACTGTATGACTGAGAATCAGTGAACAGTAGTGCAATTTTGAATTAAGTTGTGTCTATATGCACCAGAAATCCAGAATGAAAGTTTGTTTAAATTTGTCACCAGTAAATAAATTACTTTCCAGGAAATACTGTAAGTCTGTTACAATAAAAATTACTTTCTCATAAATTTGGTTTGTTTCCATCTATTTAGTTGGTCAAACCGTAACGCCAAACGGATCAAACTAGTCAAAATTGTCCTTACCCTCCCCCCAATCACATACTCCTCGGGCCATCCCTGTCTCTCTCTCTCTCCCTCTACACACACACACACACACACACACACACACACACACACACACACACACACACCACTGTTCCTCTGAATTCTCTGCTTGTATCTCTCCCCAATTACGACTGAAACGAGGCACTAGTCTTGCCCCATCCTCTCACCCGCTCCGTGATGGATCTGTTAACTAGTAATCTGCCTTTCTTGTATACGACTAGTTAATTGTTGAAATGTCTGAGGATGTCTTTTTCCAGTGCATAGTGCCACATTATTTTGAACGCTGTGCGTCCAGGCATCTCAATGAAATGGATATTTGTGTTTACGTTTCTTCGGGTGGAACTAACAGGGTTTTGATTTATGATAGTCACATACATATCAGTCCTAGTCATTCTAAGAACGAGACTTCAATTCCCATCTCTTGATGTAGTTGTTGTTGTTGTTGTTGTTGTTGCTGTTGTTGTTGTGTAACCCTGGTCTGTCTGGCCAAGCAGAGCCTTGAACCACGGTCAAGCAATTGCCTATGCAGGGCTGTCCCGTGCAGTGATGGGGTGAAACTAGGATATCCGGCCTTGAGCTGCATTTAGTCTCGCTACGCCACTATCTTTATAGGCAGCAGTTTGTTTAGTACAACTGTTGCCCTTGTAACAATATTTTCATATCATACAGTATATTTCAGCACAAGTATACATACTCATAATGTTTTCCCAAACTAGACTTTCGGCGTTGATTTATATTAGTGCCATATTTACTAATAGCGAATACTTTCATGTTAGAAAGGACGGGAGCCTCGCGAAGAACCACCCAGGCTGGAGATGCTGCTATTGTCGCAGCAGCAGGAGCAACACCTCTTACGATCGCGGTGGCCATAAGGGACAGTCTTCAGTTAGAGGTGTCCGCGCTGACTGTCAGGCGAAGGCTGCATGACGCTGGTATACACTATAGAATTCCAGCAATGATGGAAAGCCTGATACAACAACACAGAGAGGGGAGGTTAGCCTTTGCTCAACGCTATTTTCAGAAGAATCTAGACCTTTGGTCGCGAGTCATCTTCATGGATGAGAAGTGTTTCTCCTCCACCTCGCATGGTAGGGTTCACTGCTGGAGAAGAAACAACGCCAAGTATATGATATTACCATTTTTATTACTGATAAAATTCCGTACTGTTATTCCCCCCTTCATGGCTTCGTCTTCGTTGCAGTCATCTGTTTTCTGTTCACCTCGCTGTTACAATAATTAACCGATATTCAGACTTTCACCTATGGAATAGGTCAATAATGAAGCTGTCTTCCGCAGTCTGCATACCCCTCCGTCCTTGATTTCCAGTCTTTTAAAGGCAATATGACCAGGCATCTAAAATAATCATGATCCCTTGTTTTGGCCTTATTCTGTTCATATTGTCCTGGAAAAAGAAATGATTCCTTCTACTCTTTGCCTCTATTTTCTTTGTATAAAGACATTAGTGCCGAGAAAAACTGTGATCAGTTCTAAATAATATAAGGTTAGTGGGGCATGTTATCAACTAGTATTCTGTCTAATGGCTGCAACGATACAAAAAAAAAAAGAAAATATATATTTCGCATGCAGATGCGAGAGGGTCGACATTTGTGAGGAGGCACGATCGGGTCCCTTTACCTGTAACATCTGGGGATACCTGACTCTACATGGCCTGGGTGACATGTTCAGCATCGAGGGGCGTTTTACTGCTGACCAGTGAGTCCATATCTTGGAGGAACGTTCCCTGCCATCTTTACGTGCAAAGGTTTCCCGTTCCAAGATGGACCTGTAATTTCCATGCATGAAAGGTGCCCCATCCACACCGCACGTGTAGTACGGCAGTGGTTTCAGAGACAAGACATACTTCACCTCTCAGACTGGCCCGCCAAAGGGGCCAATCTAAATGTAACAAACATGTTTGGCCTGACAAGATTAATGGGCTACCTGGCAGCCAGGAGACGAGAGGACAAGAAATGATCTCCTCGACCACGTAAACGCCCAGCAGGAACTTTGCCGGCGCAAACGCGACTTCATCCGTGGCCTTGTAAACTCCATGCCTGATGGGTTGCAAGCAGTGATTGAGAAAGAGGGAGGCTGGACCCGATAATGATGTGAAAAGTTAGGCAACTGTTATCATTATATTAAGGATATGTATGCATATTATATATATATATATGTATATATATATATATATATATATATATATATATATATATAGATAGATAGATAGATAGATAGATAGATAGGTTGATAGATACTGTAGATAGATAGATAGATATAATAGACACAATAGATAGATATAATAGTTACAATTGACAGATATATTATAGATAGATAGATAGATATAATAAAGATGTAGATATAGATATGATATAGATAATTGGATATAGTATAGAGACAGATATAGAAAATAATATAGATAGATATAGATATAATACAGATTATACTCGTGTATATATATATATATATATATATATATATATATATATATATATATATATATATATATATATATATATATATATCTATCTATCTATATATATATATATTGTTGACTATAAAATAGAAATACAAATAAAATTGTCTATTATTTGTCTGAAAACTTCCGTATAATTATGCTTAAATATTATCCACCTCCTATTAGATGCAAGATTACTCACACGTAATAAATATAATGTGTTCCTTGGCCTTCCCACGCAAACAGGACGGATGAAGTAAACTATTGCAACGTCTTTTCCTCCACAATTATGCGATTTGTTAATGCGTCGGTGGTGGTGGACGGTGGTCGCGACGGCGGCGGTGATGGTGGATTGTGGGTGTTGGTGGGTGGCGGCGGTGGTGGTGGGCGGTGGGTGTTATTGTTGTTGTTCTTATGAATTTGTGTTTGTGTTTGTGTGTGCGTGTGTTTGTGTGTGCGTGTGTTTGTGTGTGCGTGTGTTTGTGTGTGCGTGTGTTTGTGTGTGCGTGTGTTTGTGTGTGTGTGTGTGTGTGTGTGTGTGTGTGTGTGTGTGTGTGTGTGTGTGTGTGTGTGTTTGCATGTATGTGTGTTTGTGTGTGTGTGTGTGTGTGTGTGTGTGTGTGTGTGTGTGTGTGTGTGTGTGTGTGTGTGTGTGTGTTTCATTGGGAGAATAGTCAGCTCACAAATCACTTACTGATTCATATCAGACTTCATTTCCCTCTATTTGTGTATTGTAACTTATTACTTGTATGCATATTATCATCACAACCGCATAATGTCCACCGCATAATGTCATTAATATGTAATAATACTTGCCAATATCTGCATAAATATCCGTTTCATTTCAAATTTCGCATTCGTCGTGTGACTGAAACTGTTCCGGTATTTGCTGCTCTGTCTGTGGTGGCGAACGGTTCGGGGTATTAACATGTCGTCCAGAAAGAGCGGACCGAGGCTTGTGCCTTCCACTTTGGGTGTAGTACGAACTTCTGAACGGAGCTGTACAGTGGGATTGGATGATGAGGAAATGGAAAATGTGAGTACGTTTAAGTACTTGGTTAGTGTGATGAATAAGGATGGAAGTTTGGAGGGTGAAGTGCTTGAAAGGGTACAGCAGGGAAGAAAGGTTGCTGGATCCTTGCTGGCAGTGATTTGAAACTGGGAAGTGAGCATGGAAGTGAAAAAGCTATTACATGACAGTATTGTGATACCAACTCTAATGTACGGAAGTGACGCTTAGACATTGTTGGAGGAACACAGGTCAAGAGTGAGAGCAGTGGAAATGAGTTACAGTATTTGATAGGAGCCTGTGGAGTCACATGGAGAGATATACCGACAAATGAGGACGTGAAGGAGCGTTGTGGTGTGGATGTGGATGTGAAAGGAAGCGTCAGGAGAAACACACTGTGGTGGTTTGGCCTTGTGGAGTGGGTGGAGTGTGAGAGACTGACGTGGAGTGTGTATGTGAGGTGGAGAGGGAGAGAGGGAGGGGAAGGCCGAGGATGAGATGGTGGGATGGAGTGGAGAGGTTTATGAGAGAGGGGTGTGTGAATTGGGACCAGGGCAGTGAAATGGCGGAGGATAGGGTGACGTGGAGGCGATTTGTTTGTGGCCACCCCGTATAAGGGATTAAGGCTTCTGGCAACAGATAGACAGATAGATATACAGTAGTGGTCCCAGGCAATCATTTTAGTGCTCACGTATAAACACAACAGGATATCTAGTCAAAGATGTCACATACAAAATTTGGGGTAAATCGGGTGAAAACTGACGATTTTATGTCCATTAGAAATTTTTGGCCCTACCCACCTGACATTGACCCCCTCTACCGCTAACTGAGGGGGTGACCCCCTTGATGTAATGAAGCATGTTATAGGATGTAGATTTGAAAAATGCACCTTTAGGTTTTGGTTTCATGTCGATATGACGAATTGGAATGGAGTTATGACGAGAAATCGATTTTATCCCGTCCTCGTTTTCGTTTTTTTTTTTTTTTAACCTTTTTTGGGGGCTGGGCCCAATTTGGCCCCAAAATTTAATCAGGGAATCAAAAGGTCATACCCCATCATCCCTGCAATTTTAGACAAAATTGTACCAATAGTTCTTGCGTAAGGTTGTTAACAGACAGACAGACAGGCAAACAGACAGACAAACAAACATACAAACCGAGTGAAAACAACACCCGTTCCCGAGCCGCACCGGGGCGGGGACGGGTAAAAGGTAAGTGTCGAGGACAAAAAATATATCACTGATAAACATACACACTCAAACCCACACAACTTCCACTCTTAAGTCGTGTCCGCAACATAGCCATAATATCACTCACGCCTCTCAAAACACACACACACACACACACACACACACACACACACACACACACACACACACACACACACACAGACTCATCAACACCCAAGTAACTTTTAGAGTCATCAGTCCCCTGACACCAACGCTCATGAAAGTCAATCTCCTTCACCGTCCCTTTATCACTCACACCAACACTCCACCACTCATCACCACAATTGCTTCACACGCATACAATCACTCGCCATCACACTCCCTTCACACTCCAGCAATTTCCTTCTACATTTCCCACACATGATTATCTTTTGCTATTGGACCACAGTGTGTTCCGGGAAACGTCAGATGTTATTTACTGTTTCATCTGATAGAAATTTTCCCAAGCCATTAATATTTAGATAAACTTTTAATGCCACTCAACCACTCAGTTACTACTTAACCTCCAATGGCAAAGACAGCGTCTGGAGTTAGCCAAAGCAATGTAGGAGTCCCCAGAATTTTAACGCAAACGGTTCTCTGGTCTTTTTCTGTTTGGAGGCAGTATTATACATCTAAGGAGTCTTGTAGTAAAATGGTTTGTGGAATTTGATATTACTTTTGCAAATTGTCTCTCATAAGGAAAATAAAATAGTTGGACGGTATCAAGAATAAGCCAATGAAAACGTTTTCGAGTTGAAGGGTTTAAAGATAAATAATTTTACAATGGAGAAATCCCAACTCCATTCCTGGCCATTCCAACATTCATTCGTACTCGCTCCACTTATCATTTAGCCAATTTCTCATGTGGGGTGTTCGACATCCAACCTTAATTCCCGGTCACTTATTTTCAACCAACTATTTCTCACCCTCCCCTTTCAGCCCCTCCCTACTTCACCCACTCTCCACACTCCTATATTATGTCACTTCTTTCCTACTCCATTTCTCCTCTTTTAGCCCCTTTCCATTTCACCCATTCTCTCCACTTCCCTTTGTCCCCCTTCCCCCAACACACGACGGCGGTGTTGCGATGCCTTCTATCTATCGAAGGGTAAAATTGAACACGATCTGATGACTCGGAGGCGGACCAGAATGTGCTAATGAGAGAGAGAGAGAGAGAGAGAGAGAGAGAGAGAGAGAGAGAGAGAGAGAGAGAGAGAAGAGAGGTAGGATTCCTTTGCCTAACGGTCCTAACCCCACCTTACCCAAGTATTCATACCTCGCAGTCGACCATTTTCTTAATGCCAGTTCCTCATTTTTTTTTTTTACTTTCTCATTTCTTACCTGTTCTTGATCTTTTTTTTATTATTCTCGCTCTCTTTCAGATTCTTTGTACCAATATTTCTGCCTCTCACATTGTCTAACGTTATTTTTGTCCAAATTCCCCACTTCCCCGAATTTGCACCAGTCATTCTCTCTCTCTCTCTCTCTCTCTCTCTCGGTCGTATTATATAAATGATTTCTAGTCCATGTCTGTCTTCATTCCTTCTCAGTCTACCTGTTTCTTTCTCCCTGTTTGTCACTTCTTTGACCTCTCTCACTGTCATTGTCTCTCCGTCTGTCTTTCCCTCTCCCCCTGTCCGCCTAATGCTTCTTGTACACTCCTCCCTGTTTTATCCTTCCTCTATCTTTTTCCCCCATTCATATTTTCCCCTCCATCCTTATTTTCCTTCATTTACTATCTCTCTCTTCTTGTCTCTCCCTACCTGTGACTCTCGCGTCTCTCATCCTGTCTCTTACTCTCTCCTTGCCACCCTTTTATCTCCCCTCCTTCTCCACTGTCTCTCCCTTGCCCCCTATGCCTCATTTTCTCTCCCATCCTGCCTGTTTCTCCTTAATTCCCACCCTGTATCTTACTTTCATCCTTCCTTTCTTCTGTCCTTGTTTGTCTCCCTCATTCACTGTGACTCTCCCTCCCTGACCTCCTACCCCGGGTCTCACTCTCCCACTCACTCATAACGGTATCTGTATGCCTAGCGATCCCAAACACACACACACACACACACACACACACACACACACACACACACACACACACACACACACACACACACAGAAAGAGAGAGAGAGAGAAACACACCCGCTGGATGATTGTTTTACTCTTGTTTTTCCTTCTCGACATAACTTTCATCATTAACGTTGTTGTTGTATCTTGTGGGCTCCTGGTCTAATCGTATGTACCTTTTAGAGTCTCTTGGTTAATGATCTAATTTTTGCTCGTTCGTATTGGACAAAGTCGTTAATCGCTAGAAATTACTTTCTTGTTAATAATTACACTCCTTCACTTCGAACAGTTTCGCTTACGACGAATAACATTGTTTGGTGGTAGCAGGGTTAAAACGTATATTTCTTAGAAATTTTATGAAAAATAAAAAGGCAGGCAGTGGATTTGCTACAGAGCTTACAGTTTAGACCACCAACACTGCAGACAAAACATTTAATGCAGCTTGCTACATCCTCACTCAGCTCTATTAGCGTCACCGACGTCAAGTATGTTTTGTACTAAGATAAGGTGTGCATCAGTTTACGGTTCAGAAGTGTGGAGATGAGGCACTTTACACGCTTTTGTAGATTTGTATTAACTCATTCTCACAGATCAGGGTGACTTTCGCCTGACTGAGAGGGCATGAAGGCGGGGAGGTATATTAAGGCGAAGCTGAAAGACGCGAGAGGATTAAAAGGGTAATTAAGTAAGAGAGAACAAAGTGGCACAGAATATTCGAGCGGAGAGTGGGAAGGGGAAGAGAAGGAGTAAGGATATTGGGAAGATACAAGTAGAGAGGGAAGAGAGGGAGAGAAGGCTCTGGAACAAAGGTTATTGGGAGAGGAGGAGTACAAAGGAGTACAAAGGCAACCAAATAGCAACAGACCTGTAGGTCTATTAGAGGCTTTTATTTTTACAAGATACATATTCACTAACGTAACCATTCTATTCATAAAAAGAGGGACAGGAATCCAGGAGGCTACTTGCAAGAGAGAAGGTAAGCGAAGTATGTGTACATTGTACAGCGAAAGTGAAGAATGGAGGTAGATGGAGGGAGAGAGGGTAAAGGGGAAGAATGATTAGGGAAGCTAGAGAAGGGGGAAGAATATGCGTGGGGAAGAAATATGAAGAGGAGTGGGAGAAGAGAGGGACAGAAAGGATTTGGGAAGAAAGGAGAAAAGTGGGGGGCGGAGGGGGAGAGGCGACAGAAGATGAGTGAGTGAACAAGTGTTTGGCGGGAGACAGGTGTGTAAACTGGTAATCCTGATCTATTGTTGTCAGGTCTTTGAACAGAGACCTGGGGCAGAAGAATGGCTTTATTGCGGGTCCTCCCCTTCACGTCCTTTGTTCTTGAGTCTGTCAGCCTGACCCTACGAGATTAACGATTCCGGGTGATATGTTCCGGTGTGCTGTTAAAGAGACTTCAATATTCCAGGCACAAACACTCAAGTACCTGGGAAGACGGAAGGGCCTCAGCAGGTGTCATGTTTACCAGGCGTGGACTTTGTCGCGGCGCGATACGGTCACCAGCACACCAACAGACCTTACATGGTTGGCATATGGATGATTGTACTGGACGTATCTTAGTTTTATTTTTTCTTTTAAGTCACCTGAGAGGATGTGATAGTTCAGAAGCATAGATTATCGTGATGTGTATGAGGAATGTGCGATACTTGTAGTGACTGATAATGCCTTCGAAAACGCGCGCGCGTGCTTGTGTGTGTGTGTGTGTGTGTGTGTGTGTGTGTGTGTGTGTGTGTGTGTGTGTGTTGTGTCTGTGTTTTAAAGAGAATAAAATGTGGCTCCTTTGAATGCCTGCAGTAGCTGTTTTGTTAAGACACCTAAGAGTGCCTACTGATTTATGGAGAGAGATGCGAAATTTAATGGTTTCATTGCTTAGTATTCAGATGAGAGGTGGGCAGTCGGTGGAAAGATGAGACATGAGGCTGAGAGTTTGTGAGAGAAGAATGAGAAGCCGTGAGAGGTAAGACGCTATGTGGTCGGTGATGGGGATATGGTCAGGTGGGAGATTGGAGAAGTGGGAGATTGTGTTGGAGATGGACGTTAAAAGGTGACAGTGTTGAAGATGAGTGAATTTGAGAAATAACTTAGAAGGTAAGGTGTAAATAAGGCATGGAGGTTAGGTGAGAAGGAAGGAAGAAAAAAGGAAGAAAACGTGCACAAGTCGGAGGGATAGGTGAAAGGAAACACCTGAGGGGGTTCCTAAAATAACAGAGGTGATAAATATGTGAGAATATGAGGTGAAGGGAAGGAAGGTTTGTGGAGCAGATGAGAAACTGACAAGAATATAGGAGCAGAGCCAGGTGAGGAAGGTATGAGAATGAGCTCCGAGAGATATGAACGTGGGAAAGTAAGTAGCAGGAAGACAGATGTAAATTAGTTTTGAAAGTTAACCCTTTCCCTATGAGTTCTCTCTTAAGGTGAACCTAATCACCTGATGGTAACAAGAGTAAAAGATGCAGAGATGTCTTTACTGGAGTTAGGAGGAATAGTTTATAACAGATGCACAAGGAGAGGCCTGACTTCAGCTGAATAAAAACGCAGACGTCTTTATCCTGTAGGTGATTGGCTACAAAAGAAAAATGTCACGATGTTTGGAGGAAGTGGAAAACAGGAAGACATCTGAGAATTACTGAGAGAATTACTGAGAGAAGCCGCAGCAAAGGGTAAGAATGTGAGAGACAAAATAAGAGAAGAAAGACGAGTGGGAGAAAGGGAAACGCGGGGTTATTTAGGAGGAAGTGAAAGGTAGAAAAGGGGATAAGTGAAAAAGTAATATGGATAATGGAGAGCTAATGGGTAAAAATAGAAATAAGAGAAGGTTATATATAAGCTATGACAAAAAAAATAAGGGGACTGAGAGAGAGAGAGAGAGAGAGAGAGAGAGAGAGAGAGAGAGAGAGAGAGAGAGAGAGAGAGAGATGTAGAAAAGGGGATAAGTGAAAAAGTAATATGGATAATGGAGAGCTAATGGGTAAAAATAGAAATAAGAGAAGGGTTATATATAAGCTATGACAAAAAAAATAAGGGGACTGAGAGAGAGAGAGAGAGAGAGAGAGAGAGAGAGAGAGAGAGAGAGAGAGAGAGAGAGAGAGAGAATAAACCTACTTCTCGTACTCATTAAGCCCATATGCACATCTCAGGACCCATATACATACATGTATGTATATAGGTCTGGCACATCTGTTCCTCTTTCAGTATTCGTAACTCACGGCCTGAACATCGGATAATAGGGAGGGATTTGGAGAGTACAGTGTGAGAGAGTGGAGGATTAGTCCCTTTAGTCCCGGTGTCTCTCACAGGCGTAGGGATTTAAGAGATTTAGGCGGGAGAAAGAGATGAAAGAGAGGGGTGGATGGGGAGCAATGAAAGGGTGATGGATGAAGGAGGGATGGATGGGGAGCAATGAAAAGGTGATGGATGAAAGAGAGGGGTGGATGGGGAGCAATGAAAGGGCGATGGATGAAAGAGAGGGGTGGATGGGGAGCAATGAAAAGGTGATGGATGAAAGAGAGGGGTGGATGGGGAGCAATGAAAGGGCGATGGTGGGTTCGTTAAGTAGTTTGATTTGTGGGGAGTGAACTGGTCCTTGAGTGTGAACATCAAACCAGATTAGTGAACGCCTGAAGGTGACGTATGTTGAGGTATGTACTCTCTCTCTCTCTCTCTCCCTCTCTCCCTCCCTCCCTCCCTCCCTCTCTCTCTCTCTCTCTCATCTTAAACGTCAGGACCAATTTGCCTAGTCACGGGTTCCTACGCTCCTCATTGGGCGACATAGGACTGGATGATGGATGGATGGATGTACTGTATACACACACACACACACACACACACACACACACACACACACACACACATATATATATATATATATATATATATATATATATATATATATTGTTACATAGCCTATGATTTCATCATCCTTTGTGTACCGGTAATTTTAACGCACAGTATGCTGCATGTTTGATCACGAGCGTCTTCTGCCTCAGTTCCCCCCTTCTACCGTTATAGTAGAGTAAGTCGTCATTTCTGGAGTTCAGAGCAGGATTGTCAACTCTTTGTCCTCATGGCTTCATTTGCGCGTCCTTCTTGCAAGTTGTATCAAGCTCTGCCGGCCCCTATATAATGAGCTCAGTCTCTGCATCCTTGCCACTTAGATCTACTCCTCATTTTGTTCACATCTCTGTCCTCCCCTGTACAGTTATTATTATTGAGTGCTCAGGAAGTCTCCAACCATCTAGCAGCTGTGTGAAATTTGAGTATAACTGTTGTTGCATTTTGTTCTTGTACTGTATAGCATAAGTTTAATTTGTAGGCCTAGTGAAGTTTTTGTAATTCATGTAGGGATCTTTATGTCCATCATCATTAATAATAGTTTGTATCTGTAATAATTTATCTTGCATTAACTGAGCATTACCCAGTGTATTTTCATTTTATCAGGGCTGACTTAGATAAATTTACTTTTGCTAATTTCGTGTTAATAGAGGCTATTGCAGTTAACCATATATTTAACCTGTTTTTTGCCATTACATTATCCTTATGAGTCCTGAATGTTTTGTTGTTAGTTTGAGCATTAAACTTTAACTTGTAATTTTACCTAACTCTTTTGTTTTGAACCTGGAACTTTACGGGACAGTAGTGATTTTTAGTATTCTCACTTAAAGTGTACTTTATCTTTCTTTGTTCCGTAATATAAATTTGGCGACCTCATATCAGGATATTCAGGATATTATCATAAGGATATTGCTTGATATTTTGTGACTGTTACTTATTCATGATGTCTACTATTAATACGCTTGATGAAGCCAAAGATTTTTTGTCAAATGTGCAAACAGTGTTGGATGTAGAAAACAGAACAAAGAATGAACTTAAGCTTGTTGCTCAACAATTGGGAATTGCTGTTCGCTCTCATCATTCTAAAGATCAAATTGTTGACATGATTAATAAAAGCTTGTTTAATGTAACTCCTCCAAATGAGCAAACGCAGATTGAATTAGCTAAGTTACAGCTAGCCCTGCAGGAGGCTCGTGTTAAGGAGGCTGAATTTCAAGCACGTGCTAAGGAGGCTGAGTCTCAGGCTAAGGAGGCGGAGTCTCAGGCTCGTATTCAGGAGGCTGACTTTCAAGCAAATGCTAAGGAGGCTGAGTTTCAGGCTCGTGCCAAGGAGGCTGAGGCACAAGTTGAAATTGCTAGGATTCAGGCAGACCATGAGTATCGCATGAAACGAGGTGGAACTGGATCATCTAGCTCTGATGATTTTGATGTGGCTAAAAATGTTAAACTTGTCCCTCCTTTTAATGAATCTGATTTAACAAAGTATTTTCAGTTGTTTGAGAGGGTAGCTACAGGTTTTAATTGGCCTAAACAGTATTGGCCAGTACTCCTTCAAACTGTTCTCACCGGTAAAGCTCAATTAACTTATGCATCTTTGCCTCAGGATCAATCTGATAATTATGATGTAGTTAAGAGCTTGATTCTTAAGGCCTATGAGCTTGTTCCTGAAGCCTATAGAGTAAAATTTAGGACAACTTACAAGCAAGATAAGCAATCCCATGTTGAGTATGCAAAAATCAAAGAAGATCTGTTAGAGCAGTGGTTAAATTCTAAGAATGTGGATTCTGATTTTGGTAAATTTAAGCAGATGATTTTGCTGGAGGACTTAAAGAGGTGTATTTATAAAGATGTAAGCCTATATCTTGATGAGAAAAGAATAGATAATTTGTCTGATGCTGCAGTTTTAGCTGATGAATATGTTCTCACTCACAAGAGATATTCTAAAGAAAAAGGGAAAGCTGAGAGTAAGTTCGTTGCCTCTACTCAGAGTACAGGTAACAGGAAAGAGATTAAAGATGATGTTTCTCAGGAAGTAAATACCAGCTTCACTTCTAGATTTCAGAAAAGTAAATGTACTTATTGTAGTAAGCTTGGTCATACTACGGAGAAATGTTTCAGGAGACAGCGTGATGTGAACAAAAAGGAGTCTTTAAATATTCAGTCAATTGGTCTAGTGTCCACCCTTGAGAGTTCCCAGAATTCTTTAACTGAGTTAACTGAACCTGCTTTGAGGGGTAAATTAAATTCTCATAATGAAGCTCCTCTTTTGAGCAGTAACGTGGGTGACACTCTCAAGACTTCATGTGCTAATTTCCTGTCTGATGGTTTTCTCAGTCCTCTGGACAGTAATGACAGGAAATCAGTTAAAATATATCGTGATACAGGTGCTTGCCAATCCCTTATGCTGACCAGTGTTCTAGGCTCTAATGTTAATTCCTCTGATGAAACTGTAATCTTACAAGGTGTAGGGAATAATTACTTCTCTGTCCCTCCGTGCAGAGTGAATTTAGAGTCTGGTTTTGTTAATGGTTCCGTTATGGTTGGGTTGGTTGAGACACTCCCAATGTCAGGTGTAACTTTCTTACTTGGAAATGATATTGGTGGAAGTCAAGTGTGTCCAGCTCCTCAGTTGTCTAGTGAGCCAGTGGCTGCGGCCCAGGATTGTGATGTCCCTGATGTGTTCCCTGCATGTGCTGTCACTAGGGCTAAGTCTAAAGTTACTGGTGATTTAGAGGATAATGATGATGATGATGTTATCCTAGCTGACACTTTTCTTGCTAATTTCGACCACTCACCAGATGGGGCAGTACCCCGTAGTGTTGATAATTTGTCTCGTCAAGAGTTGGTTGAGTTGCAGGTTGCTGACCCTGAGTTGAAAGGTCTAGCTAACACTGCTTGCAGTGAGGAAGAGTCAGCCGGTGCTTCTACTTGTTATTATATAAAGTCAGGAGTACTTATGAGGAAGTGGAGACCCCCAACAGCATCAGCCGACTGTGAATGGGAGGTTGTACATCAAGTTGTCATCCCTCGTGTTTGTAGGCAGGATATCATTAGAGTGGCTCGTGATTCCAGTTTGGCAGGACACCTTGGAGTGAGGAAGACTGTGTCAAGCATTTTGAAACACTTCTACTGGCCAGGTATCTTCAGGGATGTTTCCTGGTATTGTAAGTCTTGTCACACCTGTCAAGTTGTGGGGAAGTGTAATCAGACCGAAAAGGTTGCACCTCTAGTTCCCATTCCTCCTTTTGAGGCGCCTTTCACCCGTGTGTTGGTGGATATTGTGGGCCCTCTTCCTAAGACTTCTTCAGGATTTTCTTATGTGTTGACCATGATTGATATGGCTACTCGTTATCCTGAAGCCATTCCACTTAGAAATATCTCAGCAAAGAACGTGGTTAAGGAAATGCTAGGGTTCTTCACAAAGTTTGGTCTGCCCAAGGAGGTACAGTCAGACCGAGGAAGTAATTTCATGTCAAACGTTTTCAAGCAGTCCCTGAAAGAGTCGGGCATCACCCAGATCACGTCTTCAGCTTACCATCCCCAGACCCAAGGAGCGTTGGAGAGATATCATCAAACACTCAAATCGATGCTCAAGAAATACTGTTTGGAACATCAGAAAGACTGGGATAAAGGTCTTCCATTCGTTGTGTTTGCCGCAAGAGAATCTCCAAATGAATCACTGGGCTTCTCACCTTTTGAACTACTGTTTGGCCATGAAGTAAGAGGACCCCTTAAGCTACTCAAGGAATGCTGGCTGTCGGAGGAAGATGACATCAACCTGCTGGAGTATGTGATGAAGTTCAAAGAACGGCTGTCCACTGCTTTACAGCTGGCGAGAGAGAATTTAGGAGCTGCTCAGGAGAAGATGAAGACTTGGTATGATAAGAAGTCCAGGTTACGCCACTTTCAGCCAGGAGATCAGGTTTTGATTCTGCTACCAGTTCATGGGCAACCTCTTCAAGCCAAGTTTAGTGGTCCTTATTTCGTGGAGAAGAAACTCAGTGATGTCAACTATGTCATTGCCACACCAGATCGTAGAAAGAACAAGCAACTATGTCACATCAACATGCTAAAGTTATATCACAGGCGGATCGAAAATAATCCAGTCTGCACTGTAGCTGTTCCACCCGAGTCTGCTAGTGAAGCTCTCCCATGCAGTATGAGCCTGAGTGATAGTTTGGGGAAGAATCCTGATATCATGAATGATCTCCAGACTAAGCTTTCTCATCTACCTCCCAAGGAAAGGCAGGAGTTTTCGGCATTACTGCAGGAGTACCCGCAAGTGTTCCGTGCTACTCCAGGAAGAACCACTGTGTTGATGCATGATGTCGATGTTGGAGACGCAAAGCCAATTAAACTGCCTCCTTACCGTGTGAACCCAGTGAAAGTTCCTCTCATCCAGAAGGAGCTTGGCTACCTGTTGGACCACAAGATGATTGAGCCCTGTCAGAGCGAGTGGAGTTCTCCTGTCACTCTGGTCCCTAAGCCAGGTGGGTCACAGCGGCTTTGCATTGACTACAGACGTGTTAATCAGATAACCAAAACAGACACTTACCCTCTCCCTCGCGTGGAAAATTGCATAGACAAGATCGGAAAGGCTAGGTACATAAGTAAGTTTGATTTGTTAAAGGGATACTGGCAAGTACCTATGACTGAACGTGCTAGGGAGATCTCATGTTTTGTAACACTAGGAAAGACTTTTGCATGTTCTGTAATGCCATATACAGATTGTTTTAGAGTAATACGAAATTTCCTTTGTAAATTTCTTTTTTCTTTGTGGGGAGGTGTTACATAGCCTATGATTTCATCATCCTTTGTGTAATTTTAACGCACAGTATGCTGCATGTTTGATCACGAGCGTGTTCTGCCTCAGTTCCCCCTTCTACCGTTATAGTAGAGTAAGTCGTCGTTTCTGGAGTTCAGAGCAGGATTGTCAACTCTTTGTCCCCATGGCTTCATTTGCGCGTCCTTCTTGCAAGTTGTATCAAGCTCTGCCGGTCCCTATATAATGAGCTCAGTCTCTGCATCCTTGCCACTTAGATCTACTCCTCATTTTGTTCACATCTCTGTCCTCCCCTGTACAGTTATTATTATTGAGTGCTCAGGAAGTCTCCAACCATCTAGCAGCTGTGTGTAATTTGAGTATAACTGTTGTTGCATTTTGTTCTTGTACTGTATAGCATAAGTTTAATTTGTAGGCCTAGTGAAGTTTTTGTAATTCATGTAGGGATCTTTATGTCCATCATCATTAATAGTAGTTTGTATCTGTAATAATTTATCTTGCATTAACTGAGCATTACCCAGTGTATTTTCATTTTATCAGGGCTGACTTAGATAAATTTACTTTTGCTAATTTCGTGTTAATAGAGGCTATTGCAGTTAACCATATATTTAACCTGTTTTTTGCCATTACATTATCCTTGTGAGTCCTGAATGTTTTGTTGTTAGTTTGAGCATTAAACTTTAACTTGTAATTTTATCTAACTCTTTTGTTTTGAACCTGGAACTTTACGGGACAGTAGTGATTTTTAGTATTCTCACTTAAAGTGTACTTTATCTTTCTTTGTTCCGTAACAATAATAATATATATATATATATATATATATATATATATATGTATATATATATATATATATATATATATATATATATATATATATATATATATATATATATATATCCATCATCCAATCCTACATTGCCCCATGAGAAGGGTAGGAGTCCGGGGCTAAGCAGTTGGTAACGATATTTAAGATGAGAGTGACCAGCCTCACTCATCCCTGAGTGGCATTACATGAGCAATCAACCCCAACCATCCCTTGGATATAAACCTTCACCGGCTCAATCCAATTGAAGCGCAATAAATACTCACTAAACCACCAGGCGCCAAAATCTGGTTATATGGTTACCACCCAGCGCAGTAAATGGTTTCCTGATGTACAGGAAACCATTTAGCTTGTCACTCAGTGTAGGGTCACCCACAGGCAGAAGGAAGAGGAAAGAATGAAGGAAAGACAGAAGATGAAGTGTAAAAAAGTTATCCATAGGCAGAAGGACAAGGAAAGAATGAAGAAAAGGAGGACAGAAGAGGATGGAAGGAAAGAAGGATGGAGGAGAGGAAAGGGCAAACACCCGACAGCAGCACTACATCGAGTGAGTGGATGGTGAGCGCCCCCACCTACCACAAAGTATATATATATAACCTTCACTCTCATCTTAAATGTCAGGACCAACTGCCTAGCCCCGGGCTCCTACGCTCCTCATGGGGCAACGTAGGATTTGATGATGGATATATATATATATATATATATATATATATATATATATATATATATATATATATAAAGGTACAGATACATAGATCAGAGATTTCAATGTGACTTGCTCATGGAATCAGAAAGGTAATAATAAAAAAAATTTATTAAGGTTGATAAACTACAGAAACTTTTAAGTTTTAATGTATATGTTATAAAGAAGGGGTGTGGGAGATGAGTTCAGTTATGCTCTTGGATAGATGTGCAGGGAGGTCGGGGTATGTGCTTGGTCAGGTGGATGGTTGCAACAGTGTAGCGTTGCCTGTGTGTGTGTGTGTGTGTGTGTGTGTGTGTGTATCTTACTATATCCTGTAGTTCCATCAGTCATAATAATAGGAAAAAAGATAAGATGATCATGAAGGAAACAGTGGACTGATTACAGCATGAGTGTATTTATATCACCCTGTTATGTACTGCTTGATCTCAAATACTGAAATTTATCAAGAATGGCAACGATAATGAAAAAATATATATGCATCGTTAATATAGGCTCATCTGTAATCCAATACTGCATTCCACTCTTTCTTCCTAAACATTCTTCTTAGCTGTATTTTGATTCATTTGTATTATTCCCTCATTCTGTAGCATTCTTTTTCAAAACACACACATTCCTCAACTCTGCTTTGGTCCACCTACCGTACAGTCATCCATTTCATCCCACTATTCCTTCCTGCATACACTCTTCAGCTTCATTCCACCTCAACTACAGTCCCTTAAACTCTTCCTTCCTATACATTTTCCTAACTCTTAGTCTTTTTTCAATTGCATTCCATCATTTTATCTTTCTTTTCCTGCATGATTTCTTTCCCATTATCCTCACGAACACAAAGTCCCTCATCTCATCCTTCTCCTATTTCTTACATATTCTTATTATCCCTATTTTTCACTTCATTCATGGTGTTCCTCTTTTCCTTTTTTACCCGAGTGTTCTGCTATATACCCGTTATGTACTATTTTCATTTCAGAAGAACATAAAGAGAAACAACTGAAAGAAATATGTAGATAGCCAGATCTATAAGTAAAAGATAAACAAGACAGACGAGGATAGACAGCCAGCCAGCCAGACCGATAGATGCACAGATACACAGATAGATACCTATATATATATATATATATATATATATATATATATATATATATATATATATATATATATATATATATATATATATATTTATTTGTGGTAGGTGGGGGCGCTCACCATCCACTCACTCAATGTAGTACTGCTCTCGGGTGTCTGCCCTTTCCTCTCCTCCATCCTTCTTTCCTTCCATCCTCTTCTGTCTTTCTTCCCTTCATTCTCTCCTCGTCCTTCTGCCTACGGGTGACTTTACACTCCCTCTTCTGTCTTTCATTCCTTCATTCTTTCCTTTTCCTTCTGCTTATGGGTGACTCTACACTGAGTGACAAGACAAATGGTTTCCTGTACACCAGGAAACTATTTACTACGCTGGGTGGTAACCATATAACCAAATTTTGGCGCCTGGTGGTTTAGTGGGTAATTTTTGTGCTCCAATCGGATTGAGCCGGTGAAGGTTTATATCCAAGGGGCGATTGGGGTTTATTGCTCACTTAATGCCACTCAGGGATGAGTGAGGTTGGTCACTCTCTTCTTAAATGTCAGGACCAACTGCCTAGCCCCGGGCTCCTACGCTCCTCATGGGGCAACGTAGGACTGGATGATGATGATGATGAATATATATATATATATATATATATATATATATATATATATATATATATATATATATATATATATGGACATAAACATAAATGTGTAGATAAATAGATCAGTAAGAGAAATACGTAATAAAGATTGCAGTCAGACAGAAAGCTAGAGAAACAGAAACTGGAAAAAACTAGCGTAGTTCACTCCATAGTAACAATAGGGTATTCATATCGTAATAATCTATGAAATTCAGCCATGTACGAGAATAATTCAAGAGAAAATTATTTACCAACATACTAAAATTGTGGTTATGGTGACGATGCAATAGTTTTAACCCAACTCAAATCTTGTCTGGATATATTTCTTCCCGCTGAAAAGTCCTTCGCGCTGTGAAATCAGAAACAAAAAACAGCACTAAAAAAAAAAAAAAAAAAAAAAATCTCTCTCAAGAGTTGTTTTGGGGGCTATGCGTTTGACTCTTTCCATGTAACCTTGTCTTTCGACCAACTGTTCTCGAAACTGAGGCACTTCATTCTTCTGTGACTCTCAATCCTTCCACAAAGCGTGATCCAAATAGGCCAAAGTTATCTGTGTTGGCCTTGCACCGTGACCTTAACGTTTATCCTTTTGTTGTCATAAATGGAATTACATTATCCATGGCAGACCTTCACTCATTTTATCAATTTCTATCCAAAGCGGATTAAATATTCTTGAAATATAGGGTCGAGCATTTAACCTTTTTCCGTGAGCTTGGCCTTTGAATAATTGCTTTCAAAATCAAATCTCTTCTTCCCTTCCTTATCTCGACTCTTACCACCAGACTTTGCCAAAATCAGATAAAACCAGTATTAGGTTGACATTCCAGTGTGACATGCCCTTCGTCCTATTGTTCTTACACCTTCTGGGCTGACCCTCAACTCTTCCAGCAAGTTTTGTCCAAATAAGATCACATCTGAGTGAATTACCGGTACTCTGTTCACATACAGAAACATGCTGACTAAAATTTGACCTTGTCCTACGACCGAGATTTTCGACTGAATGATCCAAATCGCATCCCTATTGTCCTGTCGTGCTCTCATCCTTTCCATTAACTTAAGTGTAAATCAGAAAAATAGAAAATGATCTTGCTGTATGACATCACTGATTTATTAATAACAGTGGGTCAACCCCTTGGCAAACCATCAAACCTTCCGCACGTTTTGTTAAAAAGAAGTCAGATCTGTTTCAGATACGTTGTTAACACACACACACACACACACACACACACACACACTGTTGCCCCACTATGTGCGTGCGAGAGTAAATAATGTAAAGGCTTTAGTACATGCCTTCCGTCTAATGCATTATAACCACATCACCTCAAAGACGTCTTCTTCATTGTATTCTTCCTTCTGCAGGAACCTTTCTTTAGCGTAAGAAAGACTTTCCTACCAGAAGGAATTAGATATAGCAGTCATTGACCCTTTCAAAACCAGACATCATACCCAAGGTAAATAAAAATTATATGCAGCAGGAATAAAATCAGTCACCGCATTATGATTTCTAAAACACTTCTTTACATTTGCTTATATCATACTAGGTGAAGAACAGAATGGTGTGATTATCTAAACACTAACTAAAGGCTAAAGTGGTTTGGATTTGACAGGTACTGGATATTTGGCTGTTGACCTGCGGCTATTTGTTTGCCAATATCTGTCACTCTCTGCTTGTTTATATTTGTTTATCTTCATCCATGTCCTATCCTTCTTTGTGTATCTGCGTCTGTTTCTCTCAGTCAGCTTGTCTGTCTCTCCACCTGTCTGATCGCTCTCTCTCTCTCTCTCTCTCTCTCTCTCTCTCTCTCTCTCTCTCTCTCTCAAGGAATGATTTAGAATACCCTAGTGAATTATAGTCTGTTCTGTCTGTTCTCTTTAACTTAAGCATATATAACTTTTGATGAAGGTGGATAATAACACGAGTGGGTGAGAGCACATAGTAAATGAGTCGAAATCTGAGTCACAAAGAAAGTATTTCATACCTACCTACCTACCATATATATATATATATATATATATATATATATATATATATATATATATATATATATATATATATATGCAGAGACTTCACTTCACCGTGAAGATATGTATGCAAACTAACCACAGGAGAAATGAAAGGAGCGACAATGAGTACTTTCGTATATTACATCTTCAGACAGAGTGAGACAGAAACGTAAAGGGTAGAGGTCTTTTATGCACACCCGCAGCAGGTAGTGGCACACAGAACAATGGTTGACCTGAATTTTTACCTGCGGCTTAACTTATGGTCACCTGCAGCAGGGAGTGGAACACAACAAAGGATGACCTGAATCTAAAAATGCACGTGACAAAGGAGAAGGGAGTAGGAGGGGAGGAAAGGGGAGTGGGAGGGAGGGGAAGGGGGAGGGGAGGAGGGGATGGGGGAAGGGGAGAGGAGGGAGGGAGGAGATTGTATGGGTAAGGAGGGTGTTGGTATAAGAAACGAAAATGGGGTGCGACTTGCAAGCTTTTGTTTGGCAAATGACCTTATAATTGGTGGAACTATCTTTGAGCATAGAAAAATACATAAGACTACTTGGATTTCACCTTGTGGTAAATACTGTACCCAGATTGACCACATTGCAATTAGCAGAAGGCATAGGAGTTATTTGCAAGATGTTTGCGTAAGGAGGGGGGCAGATATAGGTAGTGATCATGAACTTGTTGTGTCAAAGATTAAAATAAAACTTAAGAGAAACGTTAATGGTAATTGTACAGGAGGTAATAATTATGATTTTGATGAGCTGAGAAGTGATGAGAGCACGAGGGAAAAGTTTCGGTGGGAATGTAGAAACAAGTTTCTAGTCCTGCAGATTTTGATGGAATCTGAAGACAATGATATTGATCAAATGTGGAGAGAGGTAAAAGAGGTTTTGCATGAAAGTGCTAAGGTTACTATTAAGAAAAAGGGAAAAGCGGGAAGGAAAAAGTGGATGTCAGATGAAACATGGAATGTAATTCATAAAAGGAAAGAGGCCAACAACATGTTGATGGCCAGGTAGTTGAAGTACTTAGAGCAAAGTATTGGAGTTTACATTCTGAAGTAAAAAGACTCGTTAGACGTGATAAGAGGAGACTATATGATGAAAAGGCGACAGAGACAGAAATTGAATTAAGTAAAAATGACGGTCAGAGCACAAGAGCAGCGTATCAGGCCATAAAGGAGTTAACTGGGACTGAAAAGAGAAGGAAGGGAATACCTGTACGAGATAGAAATGGTAATTTGATGACTAAAGATTTGGATATAAAAGGAAGATGGAAAGAGCACTTTGAATCTGTTCTAAATAGACCAATCCCAGCTGAAGAGGACATTTTGCCAGCCGAAAGAGATTTGCAGATAGAAACAGGGGATATAACTTTGGAAGAGGTAGCAAAATCTATAAAGGAGTTAAAGAATTTTAAGGCTGCAGGTGAGGATGGAATATTCCCTGAAATGCTTAAGGTGGAAAATGACGAGTTGATGAATGCACTTTTGAAACTTTTTAATGTGGCTTGGGATAATGGTGGAATTCCAGAAGAGTGGAAAAATGGAGTGATTATAAAAATACCAAAAAAGGGAGATTTAAGTGTGTGTGGCAATTGGAGGGGGATAACTTTGACACCTGTAGTTGCAAAAGTCTTTTCCAAAATCTTGTTGAACAGAATAGAGCCAGTAATTGATAAAATTTTAAGAGAAGAACAAGCGGGATTTAGAAAGGGTCGAGGTTGTAATGATCATATTTTTATTGTAAGGCATCTAATGCAACAAGCTAATGAGATGAAAATGCCACTTAACATGTGTTTTGTGGATTTTGAAAAGGCGTTTGATAGTGTTTCACGTGGAGCTATGTTGAAAATTATGAGATTCTATGGTATACCAGAAAAGTTTGTAAATATTATTAGAAGCCTGCATGAAGGTACTTTTTGTAAGGTAATGGTGGGTGGTTCTTTGAGTGATCCATTTCAAGTTAGGTCAGGAGTGATTCAAGGAGGAGTTCTTTCGCCATTATTGTTTGTTTTGGTTATGGATTATGTTATGAAAAAGGTTGTAAGGAGAACAGGTGCAGGAATTAACTGGAAAGAAAATAAGAAGCTGATGAATTTGGACTATGCTGATGATATTGTACTGATCTGCGGAAGTATTTACGAGATGCAGAGGGTGCTCGATTGTCTGGTGGAGGAAGGAGAAAAAGTGGGATTGGTAATAAACTGTGGAAAGACTGAAATTATTAATATGAACGTGGAGAACCAAATCGATTGTGTAATTGGGAATAATGTGGTGAAGAATGTAGAAAACTTTAAATATCTGGGAACGATTGTATCATCTAATGGATCATTAAACAATGAAATTGAGGAGAGGATTAGACAGGCTTGGCGAGCTGTTGGAATGTTGAAATCTGTTTGGAATAATAATATGCTTTTGGTACATACTAAAGTGAAAATTTACAAGTCCATGGTTAGACCCATTTTAATTTACGGGCATGAGTCATGGTACAGTACAATTGCAACAGATCAGAAAGTATTAGGATTTGAGAATAAAATACTGAGAAGGATTCTTGGGGTAAGTGGCAAGACAGAGTTACAAATGAAAGAGTAAAGGATATTACGAGAGTGGAATCAGTTAATGAATATGTGGAAGTGGCTGGGGCACATATACAGAAAAGAAGGTTGTTTAATACAGGATGTGCCAGAGTGGATTGCTAGAGGAAGAAAGAGGTAGAGGTAGGCCGAGGGAAACCTGGTTGAGGACAATGAAAAAAGAAGCAGGAGAGGAGTGTTGGTGGGACCTGAAGGAGATGGCAAGAGACAAATATTGGTGGAGAGAGTTCATTGAGACCCTATGCATCCCGTGGGGTGCCACAATAAATGATTGATTGATTGATTGATTGTGTCCCACACAGGTGTGACTACACCACCAGGAGATGACAGGGAACAATCACGTGTTAGTCTGGGGGATACTGCTTTAAAATTAATTCAGTTAACAATTTATCACACTTGAAATGACCATAGCTCATGTTTACATTCTTTTCATATGTGCCAGAAATTAGATAAGATTCTATTACATTTCTTTCATCTAAGCTTTTTGATCTTGCTAGAATCTTGGAGCCCCTCCAGTCAATATGGTGATCACTGGATGCTTTGTGCTGAAATAAACCACTACTCTGTTGGGCTGTCCTTACACTGTATTTTTGTTGTGAGATTCTAGCTTCCAAATCTTTTCCAGATTGTCCTATGTAAAATTTGTTACAGCTTTTTACACGGGATTTTGTAAACAACGCCTGAATTACTGAAAGGGCTGTTCTTGATGAGGGTTTTTTTGATGGTGTTCTCATATTTGAATACTACTTGTACATTGTGTTTCCTCAGTATGTGAACAACATCAAGAAAATTTTCATGGAAGGGGAGGACAAGGGTTCTTTGCATGTTCTGGCGATCTGGCTTATTAGTTTTCCCTTCAAGGAATCGTTTGTTGGCTGTATTGTGGCACTGAGTTAGTATGCTTTGTGGATATTTTAGCTTCTTTCCAATACTCTGAATCATTTTTAGTTCATCATCTAAAAATTCTGGGTCTGAAATTCTATATGCTCTTAGGTACATGGATATGAACACAGATCTTTTTACATTAATATGATGGTTTGAATAGTAATGAACATATGACATAATATTTGTAGGTTTTCTGTATACCTTAGTCTCACAACATTTTGGTCCCTGATAACTTTTACATCCAAAAATGGCAATTCATTATCCATTTCCATCTCATGAGTAAACTTAATCGATAGAACTAACGAATTTAATTGTAGGAGAAATTCATCAATGGGAAGACTGTTAGGCCAGAAGCACAGGATATCAGCAACGTATCGGAGCCAAACTATGTTTTGCTCCTTTATGGAGGTCAGTAAATGTTTCTCAAAGTATTCCATGTAAATATTTGACAGAACTGGGGAGAGGGGATTACCCATGGTCATACAAAATTTTTGTGTAAAATTTACCTTCAAAGGTAAAAAAAGAGTTCACAATGCACAATTTAATTAGTTTGATAATGTTTTCAGAGGGAATACCATCAGTGTTACTACCCAGAATGCTTGTTAAATCATTATTCACATATGTTCCTGTTGATGATGTTTTAACTTTCCTGCCAAGCATTCTGGGTAGTAATATGGGTAGTCATATGTTCATTACTATTCAAACCATCATATTAATGTAAAAAGATCTGTGTTCATATCCATGTACCTAAGAGCATATAGAATTTCAGACCCAGAATTTTTAGATGATGAACTAAAAATGATTCAGAGTATTGGAAAGAAGCTAAAATATCCACAAAGCATACTAACTCAGTGCCACAATACAGCCAACAAACGATTCCTTGAAGGGAAAACTAATAAGCCAGATCGCCAGAACATGCAAAGAACCCTTGTCCTCCCCTTCCATGAAAATTTTCTTGATGTTGTTCACATACTGAGGAAACACAATGTACAAGTAGTATTCAAATATGAGAACACCATCCAATAAAACCCTCATCAAGAACAGCCCTTTCAGTAATTCAGGCGTTGTTTACAAAATCCCGTGTAAAAAGCTGAAACAAATTTTACATAGGACAATCTGGAAAAGATTTGGAAACTAGAATCTCACAACAAAAATACAGTGTAAGGACAGCCCAACAGAGTAGTGGTTTATTTCAGCACAAAGCATCCAGTGATCACCATATTGACTGGAGGGGCTCCAAGATTCTAGCAAGATCAAAAAGCTTAGATGAAAGAAATGTAATAGAATCTTGTCTAATTTCTGGCACATATGAAAAGAATGTAAACATGAGCTATGGTTATTTCAAGTGTGATAAATTGTTAACTGAATTAATTTTAAAGCAGTATCCCCCAGACTAACACGTGATTGTTCCCTGTCATCTCCTGGTGGTGTAGTCACACCTGTGTGGGACACACCAAGCATTAATCCTCTAGGTCTTAAGTTAAGCAGCAGTATTTATCCCCTCCTCCCTCCCCCCTCTCCCCTTCCCCCTTTTCCCTCCTCCCCTCCCCCTTCCCCCTCCCTCCCACTCCCCTTTCCTCCCCTCCTACTCCCTCCTCCTTTGTCACGTGCATTTTTAGATTCAGGTCGTCCTTTGACGTGTTCCACTCCCTGCTGCAGGTGACCATAAGTTAAGCCGCAGGTAAAAATTCAGGTCATCCATTGTTCTGTGTGCCCCTACCTGCTGCGGGTGTGCATAAAAGACCTATACCCCTTACGTTTCTGTCTCACTCTGTCTGAACATAAGAACATAAGAAGAGAGGATAACTGCAGTAGGCCGGTTGGCCCATGCTAGGCAGCTCCTTGAAGAGTAACTGAACTACTAGAATGAGATAAGGATAGCAAAGAAGAAGGCTCTCCCCCGCCCTCCAAACCCTCCAGCTGAAGCCGGCAGGAAAAGTCAGAAAGAACACCACGCCGTATAGAAAAACCGGCGTGGACATTTTACAGGAAAGTGTGAAAGGAGAATATAGACTATCATAGTGTAACCTGAAAAGAAAAAAAATTATGAATTAGTATTGGTTATAAGATTCTTTTCTTTCTATAACCACCCCTTATTTGTCATATGCTTATCTAGCCTATGCTTGAAACTCTCAATGGAAGAGGCAGCAACTACTTTACTAGGTAGCTTATTCCATTCGTCTACTACTCTATTACCAAACCAATTTCTACCGATTTCCTTACTGAAACGGAATTTTTCTAGTTTGAAACCATTATTTCTAGTTCTATCCTGTATGCTCACTTTAAGTACCTTGCTAATATCTCCCTTATTTATACCATTCATCCACTTAAACACTTCAATTAAGTCTCCCCTTACTCTACGCCTCTCTAGCGAATGCAGACTGTCTTTTCAGTCTGTCTTCATATGACAGGTTCCGGACGTCATGTATCTTTTTTGTCATTCTTCTCTGTACATTTTCTAACGAATTAATATCCATTCTATAGTAAGGACACCAAAATTGTACTGCGTAGTCTAAATGTGGCCTTACTAATGCTAGATAAAATTTCAGTATTACTTTAGATGATCTATTGCTCACGCTTCTCGAAATAAATCCTAGGACTCTATTTGCTTTATTTCTCGCATTAATTCACTGTTGCCTTGGTTTAAGGTCGTTACTAATCATAACTCCTAGATCTCTCTCGCATTCCAATTTGCTAATTTCTTTGTTATCTAAGCTGTATTTAGTATCTCCAATGCTTTTGCCTACGTTAAGTACTTTACATTTATCAACGTTAAATTCCATTTGCCAAGTTTTAGACCATTTGGACAATATATTGAGGTCCTTTTGTAAGTTATGGCAATCGTCAGTCGAGTTAGTGATACGCCCTATTTTTGTATCGTCGGCAAATTTGCTGATGCTGCTATTGACCCCTAAGTCTAGATCACATATATATAATAAATAATAAGGGACCGAGTACTGAACCCTGGGGTACACCGCTAGTTACTAATCCCCAGTCCGACTTAGTTCCATTTATTAATACTCTCTGCTTTCGTCCTTTCAGCCAGGATTCTATCCATTTTAAGATATCGCCGTCTATACCGTGTGCTCGAACCTTTCTAACTAACCTTTCGTGTGGGACCCTATCAAAAGCTTTACTAAAGTCCAGGTAAATAACATCGTAAGCTTTATCGCTATCTACTGCCTCATAGACCTCCGAGTAGAATGACAACAAGTTTGTGAGGCAGGATCGTCCTTGCCTGAATCCGTGCTGACTTTCGTTTATAAGATTAAATCTTTCTAAGTGTTCTCTAATCTTATTTGCCAAAATTGACTCTAACATTTTTCCTACTATTGACGTTAGACTTATCGGACGATAATTCGACGCAGCTGATTTATCACCCTTTTTAAAGATGGGCACTACGTTTGCGGTCTTCCACGCCTCTGGAACTTCTCCTGAACTTAAAGAGTCATTAAATAATGTTAAAAGTGGCTGACATAATTCTTCTTTGGTTTCTTTTATAATTTTTGCATATATATCGTCCGGACCTGGCGATTTTTGAGGTTTTAACTTATTAATTTCTTTCAATACGTCCTCCTTACTAATGGTTATTTTACTAAGAATATTTTCCGTATTCTCATCGTAAATATTTGCTGCTTGAGGGACCAGGTCTAGATTTTCCTTGGTGAATACTGATATGAAATAATTATTTAGGATGGAGCACATTTCTTTATCTTCACTGGTATTGTCACCTGATTCTGTTCTCAGTGGTCCTATCCTATCTTTATTTTTCGTACGGTACATTTGATAAAAACCCTTGGGGTTTTCTTTTGATTCACTAGCAACCTTAAATTCATAACTTCTCTTTGCTTTTCTTATCTCCTTCTTTACCTCTCTATTTAAAATCGTGTACGAAAGTACTCGAAGATGTAATATACGAAAGTACTCATTGTCGTTCCTTTCATTTCTCCTGTGGTTAGTTTGCATATATATATATATATATATATATATATATATATATATATATATATATATATATATATATATATATATATATATATATATATATATAAGATTCATTTTTAACCCTCGTACTGTCGCAACGATATGCTCGCTCGCTCGATACGACTCGCTCCCGACGACCAATGATAAAGTGGGGCCCGTCAACTAGCGTTTCTTCAGATAGCGATTTCAGAACTAGCGATAGGATCGAAACTGAAACAGTCCCCATAACAAACGCTAAAACCCCACCAACTAACGATTCGGCAGCTTGAATTTTGATCAAAATTAGTTAGAGTAGTCAATGTTGCTCCTAAGGTATTTTGACTGATATTATCTTTATAATGCCTTTACTATATTGTAAACATACACTTGTGTCAACTCCCCTGATGAAATATTGGCTCCAGTAATGAATTAAACAGTTCAGTGCACACAAACATAAAGTTGTGTGGATGTCAGTAACACAGCAAGATACGAAGTGAAACATGTGACCACACTATCAGCTGATCTGTTTTGGCTACACACCATATATGATATTATTTATAAAATAATTCATTGCTTTCCTGGTCCACTGAACATTACATTACTTAATAATAGTAATAATAAATTGTCAAAAATTATTTTGACATTATTATTATTATTATTATTATTATTATTGTCAACATTAACCAGTACATGTTTTATATAAATACAGGTATATTCTTTCAGGGGTTAAAGGTTTTGACCAGCAAGTAGGAGTGAAGTGCAGCCTCCACCAATTTAGAATGTTTTGTTTGTCCGATCAGCTGATGGCCAAGCTTTTTTTCCATTCGATTCATATCCCGCAAAATTGTCTAAGCAGACATAAAGAACAAATTTTAAAGAAATAAAAATTAGATAAAGGGGCACAGGCACAAAGAAAAAAAAAATCTGTCTGTTGTTAAACAATACCAGATCATGCTTATTCATTATCAGACGGATTTTTCATTACCAAGTCGGCCCTGATCTGGCAATAAAAAATACCAAGTGCCAAGTTGCCCAACGTTTGGTGGGAGGCCCCTTCTGGTGGGAGGCCCGGGGCCCAGGCCCCGTGGGCCCACCCCTGAGTCCGGCCCTGGAAGTGGCTATGATGTGCACGTGGGGAATGGCAGTGTGAGATGTGGTAGGATAATATGAAACGCTGAGGTTTGGCAGTATGTGGTATGGCGCTGCCAAGTAAGACAATGTATGGTGTGGACGAATGAAGCTCGTTTTGTGAGGTATGGTTGTGTGCGATGCGACAATGTGTAAAGTATGACTCCCATGTGGGAGCATGAGAGGCTGTTGTTGTTACTGTTGATGCTCAGCCCAGATCAGCCTGGCTCAGCAGACCCGTCGACCGTAGGTAAGCAACTGTCCCTACATGATTGTTACATAGGTTGTCTACGCTCTTGGTGTTAGGTCTGCCTCTTAGTGGAACACGTGCTGTGCAGTGCTCCATATTGTGGATTATGTCGTGTAGGCCTATTCTACAAGCGGGGCACAAATCATCTGTGATTCCACTCATTCCAAATCTTAACTGGATGGGAGCCTACCCGTGGTGGAGCTGCGCACCTCAGGCAAGGATAACCATCTGCGACTTCGGCCTGTGAACGGAACCTCCCCGACCTACCGCGCGACCTACGGGGTGGACCTGGTTCAGCCTGGCTGGGTGCCGTCTTCCACGAGGGGGCAGATGCTGTTTTTTTTTTTTTTTGAGACGTACAGTAACACTGTACCAAACGGGACTGAGGCGTCTGGCAATAGATAGATAGATAGATAGACAGTAACACTGTGCAGTCAGTAGGGAGTATGACGTGTATGGCAGCTAAGAGGCATGGTATTGCGTAACGTGACAGTGTGTGAGAGATATACAGCGTGATGTGGCAGTGGGAGTGTGATATATTATGTGATGAGAGAGTGCACGTGGGAGGGGAGGAGGATAGTAGTCTGTGATGTGACGTGGCTGTGTGTGTGTGTGTGTGTGTGTGTGTGTGTGTGTGTGTGTGTGTGTGTGTGTGTGTGTGATACTGTGTGAGGTATCATACTGAGCGATATGACTGTGTGAGGTATGATGCCCTGTGATGTGACAGTGTGAGGTATGATTATAAGTGACGTGACAGTGTGGTATGGCACTGTGATGTGATAGTGTGTAAGGTATGGTACTGTGTGATATGGCAGCATGTGAGGTACAGTACTGCCTAATGTGATAGTGTGTGAGGTATGGTACTGTGTGGTATGACAGTGTGTAAGGGACTATAGTACTGTATGATAAGACAGTGCGTGAGGTATGATATTTTGTGATGAGACAGTGCGTGCGTGGTACGGTACTGTGATGTAACAATGTGTGAGGTATGATACTGTGTGATGTGGCAGTGAGATGTGCATGTGAGGTATGATAGAGCCTGTCTTCTACTACATGTGACTTTTGTAATGCTCTGTCCAGCAAACCGTATAAAACTCCCTGTAGTACTTCCCCCAGGTAATGTAGATAAGATGAGTGTAGTATATATGTCAGAGAGGGAAGCGACGTGGAAGACGTCAGACAATAAGGGGAAGAGATGCGACGCGGAACAAGAGATAAGAGACAGAAGAGGAAGAGACAGGGGAAAAAAAAGAGATAAAGAACTGTAGGAGAGCATAAAGCAGGGAGGAGGTGTTAAGTATGTGATCTGAGGGAAGGGGATACAACTTCGACCACACACAGAAGAATGTAAACACTTCCAAAGAAACCTGGACAGAATTCTTACATCGATTTTTTTCCCTAAATTCCTGGATACATTGCACTTAAAAGACAGGACAAATAACACAAAAATATATTGAATGTAAAAATATACTGACTAGATTGGAACTATTCGGAGTATAGCGACGCTATGCCTGACGCTCAGTACTGACCCGTGACCATGACTTTTGATCGATCTGCACCAAAATTTTATCACTTCCTGCATGTTCCAATTATCTCAATGGAATCAGTCATTCATGGTATATTTTATACATACATATGCGCACACAGACGTATAGCTACATTGAAAAAAACGGTACTTGATCACACGCTAATGACTACGAAGGAAATAGCAGGGAGTGTCTTAATTCAACAAGAACACAGTCTAAAAGGATCAGTTGGGTGGCGGGTTAGGGGTGGTTACGAGTTCCATATGGGTGAGTCGCACACACCATTCACTCCCTCGCTTTGATCTTTTTGTTGTCTCGTCTTATTGATGATGCTGTGCTCGGAATGTCTGTGGCTGTTTTTGTAAACTCCCCTAAACTTAAGTTGTGTATACAATTGTCTGTATAAGCTTGTCTTCTTTCATATAGCTATCAAACGCTACACAGTCAAATTTAAGTGAAAATTAGAGTAACAAAATAGGAAAAAACAAAATGATAGGCGATAATAGTTAGCTGTTATGGACATTTATCGTGTAAATAGTTTAGGGAACTTTATAAATACGATTTCAGAGAAATGGGTGTTTCCTGTGGTGAAGAATTGTCTTCATGCGTTATAAGACAATATCTTTTGTCACGGGTGGAGCATTAACTCCATTACGAATTATTATTGTCTTGGTCTCATCTGGGACAGATTCTTGGTTAGTTACATACAGTATGGGACCATGGGAAGTCTGTTCCATAATTGCTTGTCATACGTTAACACTTTTGTGCTTTTTTAAATATCACCTTCATATTAACACATCTTGCTTCATTACCATACAAGTGGGGTGTGAGGTGCAATATACACAATAAATCGTCAAGGAAAACGTGAAATTTGCAATGGCACTGAAAAGACGACTGTAAGACCTTATATGAAGAAACACAGACTTCACAACACGTATTCCTTATATATTTATTTTGCACATTACACCTTTTTAGTCCTCCTTTATATTACTGAGGCAATGTAAAAGCTGGAAATATATGAACATCATGTAAGAAAATATCACCGTTAAACTAAATAGCTAAAAACAGCTGACATGAATCTACCATCTTTACTCCTGCACAGTTGTTGACTTCCTACACGTGTTTTATGAGCCCCTGTTTAGAGTATAACTCTCATATGTGGGGAGGCTCCCCACATACAGCTCTTCTCAATAGAGTGTAGTTAAAGGCTTTTCGTCTCTTCTTACTGGCTCCCTTCAACCTCTGTTTCTTCGCCGCACTGTTGCCTCTTTATCTCTTTTCTATCGCTACTTATATGGTAACTGCTCCTCTGAACTGTCTGCTTGCATCCCTCCACCTCTTCGACTGGTGCATAGCACCCGTCTAGCAACAAACTCATCCTTTTCTATCCAACTCTCTAATGCAAGAGTTAACCGTTATTCCCAGTCCTTCATTTATGCAACTAGTCAACTCTGGAACTGTCTCCCTCTGTCTTTATTTCTTACTTCCTATGATCTCCAGTCTTTCAATCGCAGTGTGTCCGGGCATCTCGAAATGAACGGATCTTGAATTCGGCTCTCTTTTGTATTGTTTTTGTTTTTATCTTGGAAGGAACGGTTTGCGGGCTCCTGGCCTTTGGTTCTTTCTTGCATAAAAAAAATAATATGTGGGAGAAAGCACTGAGAAGAGTGACATATGATCTTACAGTGTAAAACCGTGAAGTATAGCCTACTGTACTATGATTTCAGAACTCTTGTTACTCCATCTTGCCTATCTTATTTATAATGGCAGTGTAACTAATGATGATGGTCATGACGCTGCTGGGATTGATGATGATAATGGAGGCAAAGCTGGTGTTGTGGATTATACTAATACTGAATATGATGATAATGCTCAAAACTGCTGGTATCTCTTTCTCGCCGAAGGAAGGTGAGGGGATGGGGAGGTAGGAAAGATGAGGGGATGTGGAGAGATGGGAGAGGGTAGAGGTGAATGGGGAGGAGGAGGTGGGTGTTAGTGGAAGTGATACAGTGCGGGGAGAGGGTAATTTGAAGGATGATGACAGCATGAAAAATGGTGGCAGTGGAAGGAGGGAACTAGCGGGAGGTGAAAGTAGAAAACAATAAATGCAGTATAAGGGAAGAATTACTCCCCTGCACCAGAGATGAATAAGTCGTGTGGCGGGAGTCAGAAGAAAAATAAAATGATGCCATCATCCTATGAGATGTAATTCCTAAGATAAATAATATCGTCTGGCGGTAGCAAGAACTTAAAAAATAACACATATTTAGAGTGACATATGAAGGTGAATGGTATGTAGGAGGACTGTTGTGTCTCAGGGAACGAGTTATTAAGTCTATGCCCAGAATATTAAAGCGCCGTTTCTGAACAGCTACCACCCCCACTATCATCAGAGATACCATCACCACCATTACCATCATAGATATCACCACCCCACCACCACCACAGCTACCACCACAATCATCATAACAGCCACCACCACCACTACCACCACCACAGTGGCTACCATCATCACCATCATCATCACAGCTGCCACCACCACCATCACCACCACCACAGCTGCCACCATTTTCTGCTGAATAAAATCGTCTGTTTGCAGCCTCAGGAAAGTGAAAGAATTCAGAGTAGGGATGTCACCCACCTCTTGCTCTCTCTCCAAAGGCGTATGAAACTCCACGAAAGTGCTTCATAGCCCCTTCCATGGGTGCATATACTCACCAATAGGGACAGTTATTAAGTGTCAAAACAACTCTTCAGAAACTCGCAGTCGATATACTGTACTCGTAAAATTGAAACTGTACCACCTAGGACCCAGTTTCAACCGTCCTGCAAAAGTTTTATCAAAATCATTTTTCCAGTTTTAGCTACACACACACACACACACACACACACACACACACACACAGAAAGAATTATGGTATAATATATATATATATATATATATATATATATATATATATCTATATATATATATATAAAGTTCTCTCTCTCTCTCTTTCGGGAAGTAGCTAGAACGGGCCATAAAGAGGCGCCCTCAGACTGAAATGGTTATCAATACTTCCACAACCTCACTCCCTCATTTTTTTTTCATCTCCTACTTCTCTTCACTCCCTCTATCATAATCATCATCATCATCATCATCATCAAGCTCTTGTCCAGTCGCGTCTCAGTAGCCTATATCCTCACAGTCATTCAGGCTCTCTCATATTTGCACTCGTTTACATTCTTACACACGCTATGCTCACTTAACTGTCTCCATTAACGTTCTCTCTCGCTTCTCTTCTTTCATCTGTTCGTCTCTCTCTCCTTTTCTCTCTCTCTCTCTCTCTCTCTCTCTTTCTCTCTTACTCTCATTACACCCACGTCTCCCAGTTTCTTGGTGCTGGTGGCTATGCACTAAGGCCACTGTGGCAGTGTCATCACTTGCATTTATAATGGTCATAAACTGTAAACCAGGGCTAGGTGGTGGCCAGATAATTATATACAGGTGTCGCTACGCCACTCATGCATACCTAATTATGGACCCAAACATGTCAGAAAAAAAAGTATAAAGGTTTATAAATGTTTTTGCCTTGATAATATACTGGGGACTTATGGAATATTACCTTATTCAGTCCGATTACTTATATTATCTATTTTGGGGGCTGTCTCGGCATTTACTTATTTATTTTTTTTAGTTCAAGAAAGTTCCTTGATATCGAAGGGACTGATGAAAACATCTGACTGCTATAGATGGAAAAATAGATCACAGGCTGAACAAAATCATTGGCGTCAGGGAAAAAGGAATATGTGTGTGTGTGTGTGTGTGTGTGTGTGTGTGTGTGTGTGTGTGCTAAAAGTAGTGCACAAAGTGGTCCATCCATCATCCAATCCTATGTTCCCCCATGAGGAATATAGGAGCCCGGGGCTAGGCAAGCCGGTCCTGACATTTAGGATGAGAGGGTCCAGCCTCACTCATCCCTGAGTAGCATTACGTGAACGATAAACCCCAACCATCCCGTGAATATAAACCTACACAGGTTCAATCCGATTGGAGCGCCTTAATTACCCAGTAAACCACCAGGCGCCAAAATTTGGGTATATGGTTACCACCCAAAGTAGTAAATGGTATCCTGGTGTACAAGAAACTATTTATTTGGCTTGTCACTCAGTGTAGAGTCACCCATGGGCAGAAGGAAGAGGAAATAATGAAGGAAAGAAAGACAGAAGAGGGAATGTAAAGTCACCCGTAGGCAGAAGGAAGAGGAAAGAATGAAGGAAAGAAAGAAGAGGAAGGAAGGAAAAGAGGAAAAGGCAGACACTCAAAGCAGCACTGCATCGAGTGAGTGGATGGTGAGAGCCCCCACCTACCACCAAGCACACGATGGTAACTATGCTAAACACAATACTTCCTCCCTCATAATTCACCTACACACCTCTTGAGTCCAGTTCCACAACGTTTTACCGTTTTTTTTTTTTTTTTTTTTTTTTTTTAATAGCTCATCTAAACCCAGCAGTAGCCTACATCTTTTAATATACCATGTAGTGCCATATTTAACATCCTGCCACATCCCCTAACGCATCACCCAAATTACACAATCATATCACCTCACATTTCACCAATTCGCAACACTCTGTACACCTCACATCTTCATCCTACTCCACACCTTCATTGGTCCGCACTTCATCTACTGCTTTTCTCTGTTCCATTCAGCACCTGATACGCCATCACCCTACCCCCTTCACGAGACATATTACAATATTAACGTAGCATAGATTTATAAACAATAAATCTAGGTTAAGCTAATATTTTAGTGGAAAGCCATGAAGCAAATAGCATTAAATAGAATGTGAAATGATGCAATTACTGCCCACTGATTTTTCCAGCTATTGACTGGAGCTCCTGAAACTGAATTGAGGTGTGCAAAGTATACTCGCCTCGTAATGTGGCAAAATAAAAAATATTGATTTCGGCATCACACCCCCCGCACCTCTGAATCATCATTCACCTCACCCACACCTCATGACCACAACTCTCACCCTGTCATGTCGCCTTGTCATCCCACACATCATCACGACCTCACCCTATCTTACACATTACCACACCTCTCACCCACACCTCCCAGTTTCAAAATTAAATTCCCACCCACAACTTTTCACCCACACCTACACCTCACCCACACGTTTCACCCTAAAACCAAACCTCCCCCTCACACATTTTCCCCCTCACCCAAACCTTTCGCCCTCCTACCACCCACACCTCATGTTTTCAGACCAAACCTCTCACCCAAAACCATCCGTTTCTCACCCACACCTTTCACTTCACAACCAAACTTCTTCCCTCCACCCCAAGTACATCCAAACATCACAATCTTCTAAACACAACCACACGTCACCTTGTTCTTCCTAAGTATTACTCTCCATCTGTCTGTATCCATGTAACACCTCCCATCCACAATTTTCCAAACACACATACATCTTACCCCCAACCCCACCCACACCTCTGCCACCCTCACACCCACACCTAACCACCTCCCAAACACGACCACATATCAACGTGTTCACGCGAAGTATTAATCTCCATCTGCCGGTATCTGTGTAACACGTCCCCTCGGCTCTGTCTTATCGCCTCTCTCCCTCACTTCCTCCTGCTATCTGTCCACCACCGTCACTCACAGATAGCACTCGACGGCACTAGTCCTCCTCTGCTGTTTGCGTCTGGATGAAAAAAAGTGGCTACGTTAACTATATAGCAGAGTTACATGTGCTGTGGTGGTGTGTGATGTAGTAGTGTTTGGTGTGGTAGTGTGTGGTGGCGTGGTATGGTAATGTGTAGTGTGATAGTGAGCAGTCTGGTAGTGTGTGATGTGGTAGTGAGTGATGTGGTGGTGTTTGTTGTGGTATTATGTCGTGTGTTATTGAGGTTGTTTGTGATGGTAGTGAGGGGTATGGCGGTGTTTGGTGAGCAGTGTGTGGTGTGGTAGTGCGTAATGTGGCAGTGAGTGGTGTGGTAGTGTTTGGAGCGACAGGCTGTGGTGTGGTAGTGAATCGGGTGTCAGTGTGGAGGCCTAATGTAAGGTAATGTGCTGTGGGGTGTGACATAGGCAGCTTCGTAGAACTCGTCCATAGCATTATAATCTGCATATTGCACTCTAAAACCTCTTATATATCATCTGCATAATTTCAACGATTTCATAGCTAGCATCCGCCACCTACAAAGGACATCGAGCTCGCTGTGACGAATAATTCACGAAGGAAGAGACGTTACGAAATCCCGAAAGCCACTTGAAATACAACCAAGTATGGTATTGTGGTATGGCAGTGTGTACTGTGATAATATATGGTGTGGTAGTGTTAGGTGGTCAGAATGAGATGTGGTAGTTCATGGTATGGCAGTGTGAGGCCTGGCAGTTTATGTGGTATGCAGTGTGTATAGTCTGACAGTGTGCGACGTGTGGTTGTGTTTTCTTGCGCAATAACTTTTATTTAATGCCCTATATATGTTCATATTTATCAGCCACAGTACATCACTACAGTACTTGGCTAACCTACACATACTCTTCTCTGTTATATACAATACCACAGCCTCCCTCATCCCCTCGTTTCACGCTTTATATACACCTACTATAGGCTTCAAGTTTTGGAAACACTTTTAAATTCAGAAACTTTATTCAGTAATTTCCAATTTGCCTAGCTTCTGCAGTATAAGAGGTCCATCCAGCCGATTATAAGCAAACGCAGCGGTGCCACGTTGCTAGAAACTTAATGCTTGTCTGTAAATGCAGAACTGATAGGAAGGGGAAGGGAGAAAGGGCTATGCTAAATGCAGCAAAAGTCCTGTCACCTCTCCTACTTTCCTTTCCATAAACTCTGAAGACGAGTCTGGTGAATCCGCAGCAAACAACACTGATGATCATGATCTGCGGCCAAATATTCACCAGTGTAAGTAGTTGTGGATGCATGATCCTGATTGTCAGTCTATAGAGAAAGAAACAGGAGAGGCGACAGCTGTAGTGTTGCCGTCTTTACATGTAGCCCATGAGGTGGGAATCACTGAAGAGCTTTACTTGACACTTGTACATTGCTCGTGGCATTATGGATACAGAGTGCCGTACTGTGAGAATAATCAACACGCCTTACGATTGGAATACATACGGTATCAGTATCAGTCTTCTACCTAATCTATCTTCCTGACTTCTTACTTTTTTTTTTTTTTCCCAACCACTCGACGCTTTTCACCTAAAGGAAGGTCTACTGAAGTAAGTCCCTTCACTCAGAGGACTTGTAGTCGATTCTCTTCCTGCTGTCTCCAAGCGATCTTATTCAACCTAGTGAGGGTTTCTAACTGTGAGGTTGTTAATGAAGGTTGTATCTAACCCCTCGAGCAGGATAAATCTCTCCCCCGCTGAATAAAATCGTCTCGAGCCAGTAGGAGCGAACTAAAAAAAAAAAAATTAGTAACCGGGCTAAAGAGTTAAATAACGAACACACTGGGGTAGAGACGGCACTACCTAAAGGTATAACTACGGGAAAAAAGTTTATAATTAATCCCTACATATCAGTGACGTATTTTGCTGCTTATCTCTTGTATCACCAAACGATTACATCAAGCCTTCGCACAGACTTCCCGAACTTGAGTTGTTAGATAGTCTTCATTAAGCTTTTCACTATTAGAGTTGCATCCTGAGTTGAGAAAAAAAAAAATTGGTGGTCGACTTGTATAAAAAAAAAAAAAAAGATAATTATAACTATACTGAAGGGGTTACAGAGTTAAACAGTGAATGGTAAGTAACTGTTCCTTCCTCTTGGGATACGAGACGCCGCTTCTAGAAAGGATGTTAAATACTACATAAGCGCTCATTACATACCTATGAAGTAAATCAGACCAAAAACAGAACACAGCTTTACCCTAGAATACAACGCGCAACAATCGATTTTATATCAGGTGCCAAATTATCCTGCTGGATGAATACGGATATTGGGGAAATAAATTTTGATTGACCCGGACTTCTAGCAAAGGTTTTTGTTTTATATGTTGCAGGTTGAATATCAGCAGCTGCTCGTCATAGAGATAAGAGGTTCACAGTCAGTAGGCACTTACATATCACACCCGCACCCGTATTGCGGCGAAGGATCCAATACAAAGCAACCATATATTTACACCGTACAGTTTCTAAACATATCCGGTAACTCTATTGTAGCATTCCATATGAGATCCACTGTAAGACTAGACCTCCTCGAAGGGAGTGTATTTTCCACAAAATCTCATGCTGACAAGGTACGAAAGTAGAAAGGGTGTGTTTAATGAGTGATGCATGTGAACCTCTATCTATCTATCTATCTATTGCCAGACGCCTCAATCCCGTTTGGGGTGGCCACAAACAAATCGCCTCCATGTCGTCCTGTCCCCCGCCATTTCACTGCCCTGCTCCCAACTCACACCCCCCTCTCTCATATACCTCTCCACCCCATCCCTCCATCTCATCCTCGGCCTCCCCCTCCCTCTTCCCCCTTCCACCTCACTCACATACACTCTCTTCGTCAGTCTTTCACCCTCCATCCTCTCCACATGGCCAAACCACCTCAGTGTGTTCCTCATAACACTTCCTATCACATCGACATCCACACCACAACGCTCCTTTATATCCTCATTCGTCAGCCTGTCTCTCCATGTGACTCCACAGGCTCCTCTTAAATAACTCATTTCCACTGCTCTCACTCTTGACTTGTGTCCCTCCAACAACGTCCAAGCTTCACATCCATACGTTAGAGTTGGTATCACAATACTGTCATGTAGTAACTTTTTCACTTCCATGCTCACTTCCCTGTTTCTTATCACTACTTTCAAGGAACCAGCAACCTTTCTTCCCTGCTGCACCCTTTCAAGCACTTCACCCTCCAAACCTCCATCCTTACTGATCACACTACCCAAGTATTTAAACGTACTCACATTTTCCAATTCCTCACCATCCAACCTCACTGTACATTCACTGACTTCACCTCTCTCAAAGACCGTCACTTTACTCTTCCTTACATTCACCTTTAGATTCCGTTTCTTGCACACTCTCCCAAACTCATCCACCAAGCCTTGCAGCTCCCCTTCATCTTCATTCAACAACACAGTATCATCTGCAAACAACAGTACAGGGAGTTTCCAAACACTATCTTCTCTCACCAGGGCCACTCCAACATCCACTACCCTACCTTGTACCTCTTTTATTACCCCATCCATGTACAGATTGAACAACCATGGAGACATGACACATCCCTGTTTCAACCCAACCTCCAAAGAGAAAAATTCACTTAGTTCACCATCCACACGCACTGCAGCAAAGGGAGTCGATTGGAAGATCTCTTGTCTAACTCACCCTCGCAGAATATAGTGTCAAGCAACAGTAAGATAGACAGAAAGACAGACAGATAGACAGATACACTGAGAGATAGGCAGAGGTATGTAGACAGGAGTGGATGGATAAATAATCACAACGGTGAAGCAAGACAAATTATGATAATTACTGATGTTCATGCACTGTGGAAAAGAAACGTATTCACTAGGGTGGGTCGAAAAATTTAAATTCAACGGAACATGGATATTTTAATGCCTGAAACACCATATTCACATAATATAATTGTATTATTGAAAATCAGCCAACACTCTTCCAGCAACTTTCTCATACGCATGCACTGAATAAACGTAGTGATAATTTAGCAATAATACGATCTGTGGTAGCTTTGACAGTGACGATCCTGATTTTGACGGCATTGTTGCCGGTTACACGCACGAGCTGTGCTTATCAGTTGATAGTTTTAACTTTTTGCATTCATTTATACCCTGTGTTGGAATTATGGCTACCTGCACCACGAAGAAAAAGGTCAAAGATTCCGTATTTGGTTTACCTCGTAGTCTTCCAGTGCATCAGCTACCTGCATGCAAAAATATCATTAGAGAATACTTGGAACACAAAATGACAGATTCATTATCAAGCACACAAGCCCACGTTGAAACTATTGCTGACCAAGTGGTAAAAATATATGAGAAGGCATCGACCCCTATAACTGACTACAAGAGCACTGTCATCCGTGTGAAAAGCTTGGTAACAAAAACTCAGGAGGTAAGAAAATACTCTGCAAACAAGAGGACTTTAAGCGCCTACTTGGAGAAGTTGGCCAGCTTTCATTTACTATTTGACATCTGCTGCTGTAAATGCTACAAAAATGTTGATGTTCGAGAGAGGTCTGAGTGTCGTTGTGCCAGGGCTTTCAAATTACCTCCTGAAGAGTGGCCCTTTTAGGTGGACCAAAACAGTTGTAGGAAAATATACAGCAAAGTAGAGAAGCAAAAGGCAGCAAAAAATGAACTTGCTGCAAACAGGCAAATGAAAGGAAAGCTTCATGATAAGTCAGTTCAGGAAGCCATGAATGATGAAATAGATTCAGGAACAGCATATAGGGATGATACTGATGATACTAGTTGTGATGTATCAGATGATCAATGTGATGTTGATGGTACTGAAGATGTAGAGAGGGGCAAGTACGGTCAGAACAGATTGGCATATCCTGAACTATGTCGTGTATCAGACCGATGCCAAATAAGCAACAGAGATATATGCTCCACACTGAATGCTGCACTGAAGTACATGGGTATTCTTGCTGAGGAAAACAAACTTAATCCTAGCAATCTTCGGTGTCAAAGAAGATCTATCTATCTATCTATTGCCAGACGCCTCAATCCCGTTTGGGGTGGCCACAAACAAATCGCCTCTAAGTCGCCCTGTCCCCCGCCATTTCACTGCCCTGCTCCCAGCTCACACCCCCCTCTCTCATATACCTCTCCACCCCATCCCTCCATCTCATCCTCGGCCTCCCCCTCCCTCTTCCCCCCTCCACCTCACTCACATACACTCTCTTCGTCAGTCTTTCACCCTCCATCCTCTCCACATGGCCAAGCCACCTCAGTGTGTTCCTCATAACGCTTCCTATCACATCCACATCCACACCACAACGCTCCTTTATATCCTCATTCGTCAGCCTGTCTCTCCATATGACTCCACAGGCTCCTCTTAAATAACTCATTTCCAATGCTCTCACTCTTGACTTGTGTCCTTCCAACAACGTCCAAGCTTCACTTCCGTACGTTAGAGTTGGTGTCACAATACTGTCATGTAGTAACTTTTTCACTTCCATGCTCACTTCCCTGTTTCTTATCACTGCTTTCAAAGAACTAGCAACCTTTCTTCCCTGCTGTACCCTTTCAAGCACTTCACCCTCCAAACCTCCATCCTTACTCATCACACTACTCAAGTACTTAAACGTACTCACATTTTCCAATTCCTCACCATCCAACCTCGCTGTACATTCACTGACTTCACCTCTCTCAAAGACCATCACTTTACTCTTCCCTACATTCACCTTTAGATTCCATTTCTTACACACTCTCCCAGACTCATCCACCAAGCCTTGCAGCTCCCCTTCGTCTTCACTCAACAACACAGTATCATCTGCAAACAACAGTACAGGGATTTTCCAAACACTATCTTCTCTCACCAGGGCCACTCCAACATCCACTACGCTACCTTGTACCTCTCTTATTACCCCATCCATGTACAGATTGAACAACCATGGAGACATGACACATCCCTGTTTCAACCCAACTTTCAAAGAGAAAAATTCACTTAGTTCACCATCCACACGCACTGCAGCCTACGCACCATCGTACATACTCCTCACAACATTCAACAACTTCCCATCTACTCCATATATTCTTAACACTTTCCACAACCCTTGTCTATCCACCCTGTCATATGCTTTCTCCAAATCCATGAAAGCCGCATACAACTTCTTTCCCTTCTCTAGAAACTTTTCCACTAAAGATCTAAGAATGAATATCTGATCTACTCAACCTCTTCCCTTCCTAAAGCCTCCCTGTTTTTCTCCAACTAATTTCTCTGTTCTTCCTCTAACTCTGTCAATAAGTATCCTACCATACACTTTTCCTATTATACTAAGAAGACAAATGCCCCTGTGATTACCACACACTTTTATTTCCCCTTTTCCTTTGTACAAGGGAATAATTATACCTGACTTCCAATCCTCCGGGACTCTACCTTCCTCCCAGGCCAATCTGCACATCTTCCACATCCATTCTACTACTATCTCTCCCCCATGCTTCAGCATTTCACCACACACTCCATCAATTCCTGGGGCTTTCCCCCGATTTAACTTTCTTCATTGCTTCCACAACTTCTATCCTACTGATTTCTTCCTGTCTTCTCACCTCCCTCCTTCTCCCAGCCATTCCCCAGCCACTTATACTCGCATTACTTCCATCCTCTATGTTCAACAATTCCTTAAAAGGTTCTCTCCATCTGCTTACTTTTTCTCCCTTCTCCACTAGTAATCTACCATTTTTATCTTTCACTCCCCTGCTAACTTCAATTCCACCCTGTCTCACTCTTTTCACCTCATTCCAGAACATTTTCTTACAGTCCCTCCACTTTACACTCAAATTCCTTCCAAATTCCTCATCCACTCTCTTCTTACTCTCTCTTACTTATTTTTTTACCTCTCTCTTTCTTTCTACTTATAACTCTCTCTTCCGCCTATCAACTTCTTCCACGCCCCTATTTCTCATCCATTCATTGTATGCTTTCTTCTTTTGTGCCACAGCCTGTCTCACCTCTTCAGTCCACAACGCTGTTCCTTGCACCCCCTTCCGTCTTCTCTTCCTTCCACACACCACATCACATGCTGCACATATTTCTTCTGTAAGTATCCTACACACACCTTCCATGTCTCCCATCTGCTCCAATTCATATTTGCCCAATCGTTCCTCCACTTCTCTCTTATACTCTGCTTTTTTCTCATCCTCTTGTAACCTTTCCACTCTCCTTACAACTACTCCTTCCTCTCGTCTTTCCCTTCTTCTATTCCTCCATCTTACTTGAATCCTAATTCTGGCCACCACCAAGTAGTGGTCAGAGAGTCCACTCCCTCAACCTCTATAAGCTTTTGCATCCATTACACATCTTCGCATCCTTTCATCCACACACACATAATCAATCATTGCCCTCCTTTCATTCAGTTCACCACCCACCGTTCTCATCACTCGCCATGTATACCTGTGGATTATTTTATGCCTGAAGAGGGTATTGGCTATCACCAACCCCCTCCCAGCACAAATGTCCACTAACGCACTCCCATTCTCATCTATCTCAGCAGGCACACCCCACTCACCAACTATTCCATCCACCTTCACATTCCCAACTTTACCATTCATATCACCGATCAAAAACAGTCTCTCATTCCTTCCAAACTTTTCCATGCACACTTCTACATTTGTCCAGAACTCTTCTCTCACTCTTCTAGCACGATCTTGCGTTGGCGCATACACACACACAATCGCCCACATTTGTATTCCAACTTTCAACTTTACCCACACAATCCTTGACCCAACTGATCCATACTGTCTTATGCTCTTCTTCCATCTTTTACTCACAACTATACATACTCCTTCCTTTGCCCTCTCATTGTCACCTACTCCTGCGCATATACCCCATCCATACTCCCATTCTCTCACACTTTCTCCTCTCCATTTTGTTTCAGTTATTCCACATACATCCACTTTCGCACCCTCAAGCACCTGGACAATCTCTCTTTCACATCATCATTCGCTCCTCTTACATTCCATGTACTCATTACCAAGTCCTTTGTCCGGTCCTCGGTCGTCATCGTTTGGTCAGTCCTTGTCCGAGGCTTCTTGTTTGTTTTTTTAGTTAGTTGTTTTCCGGGGAGGGGCACTAACCCTCCGCCAACCCTTTTAGTCGCCTTTGACGACAAGCAGGGATACTGGGGGAGTATTCTTGAAACCCCCCCCTACCCCCAGGGGGGTATTACCGTTCAACAGCATCAAAGCGTCATGACAAAGGTAGTTTGTCTGGGTTTTGATGGTATAATTGACAAGACTGAGTAAAACCGCTTATGGTGAGAGGGTCATCATCAGGGAAGACCACTATTCAGTAATTGGCTTCCCTGATGCTGCTTACATACAGTAGATCATGTCTCCCCTGAAAGTAGAAAAGCAGTGGATATCGCCGAGGAGATCATGTCGGTTGTCCATGAGACCGATTCAGCAGAATCACTGCAAGTTATTGTTTGCAATCGCACGAACGTAAACACTGGCAAGAAGAATGGGGTGATTCGTGTGCTGGAAACCCAGCTGGAGAGACCATTACAATGGCTTGTCTGTTACATCTCATCGAAATAGTTTTCAGACGGTATTTTGAAGCTATTGATGGTGCAACAATGGGTTCAACTGGCTCCAGAGGCGAAGTAGGTAGATCCCTTGAGTTCGATCCAAAGGATCTGACAACTGTAGACTATGAACGGGTGTGTGGAAAAACTTGCACTGTACCAGATGAAGTTGAGAAGGATCTCAGCAAAGATCAACGATACTTGTGCACCGCGTGTGTCTGGCAGTGCAAGTCAGAGGAACCGAAGGCGTATTTTTGAAGCCAACTGCGATGCCAGGGCCACTGAACCATGCCAGATAGCTAACTAAAGTCAACATACACTGCGGCTCTACATGTCGTCAGAAGAGCCATCTCCAGTACTGAAACGACATGTTTCATTCATTGTCAACTTTATGAACGAGCTTGGTTCAAAGTGAGAGCGAACAGTTTGTGTCAGGATGGTGCCAAGAATTTCTTCTATATGGTGGAACTACAGTGAGAATTGCCACCAGAAGATCAGGGCATCGTTCGCCCAATACTCAGCAATAACAGTTACTTCTATCACCCAGAAAATATCCTGCTGTTGGCTGTTGCTGATGAAGATACACACGTACGTTGCATGGCTGTTGCACTCATTCAGTGAGCGTGGGAGAACGACAGCGACAGTGTTTGACAATTCTGCTTTGAAGATAGGTTTCGTGGACAAGAACTACACCCAGCTGGTGCAGCTAGACAAATCGTCTGTCACAATCCCTCCACTTTTGAAGAACGTTACAATGGACGACAGCCAACCCATAATCTTAGACCAACGCTACCCTTGTCACTCTAAAGGTGTGGGGCATTACGTCAAAAATGTAAAATCGACCATACAAAAAGTCTACGGGCGTCAGGCGCGACATCGCATGCTTCTGCAATGTAAGCGGTCACGCAGAGATTTCCCGAAGCGTGAGAGTAAAAAAGACTTCTGATCATAACATACGTGCCCGGTTCGTGATTACGCTCCCTAATGAAATGGATCAGTAATGCGTTATGTTGTTTGTCACTGTTTGGTGTTTCATGTACGTACATCTGCGATTGTCGTTTTTTGTTTATATTGGCAGAATACTGTTTGTATATACTTAACACAGGCAAGCAGATGATTTTATGGTTAAATCGTGAAAGAAATCCCCTAACACGTATCATTCAAATTCTTCATTTCTGTCATCATTTCCTTGAATTTAACATAAGAACATAAGAACATAGGAAGAGAGGATAACTGCAGTAGGCCGGTTGGCCCATGCTAGGCAGCTCCTAGAAGAGTAACTGAACTACTAGAATGAGATAAGGATAGCAAAGAAGAAGGCTCTCCCCCGCCCTCCAAACCCTCCAGCCGAAGCCGGCAGGAAAAAGTCAGAAAGAACACCACGCCGTATAGAAAAACTGGCGTGGACATTTTACAGGAAAGTATGAAAGGAGAATAAAGACTATCATAGTGTAACCTGAAAAGAAAAATTTTTTGAATTAGTATTGGTTATAAGATTTTCTTTATTCTATATCAACCCCTTATTTGTCATATGCTTATCTAGCCTATGCTTGAAACTCTCAATGGAAGAGGCAGCAACTACTTTACTAGGTAGCTTATTCCATTCGTCTACTACTCTATTACCAAACCAATTTCTACCTATTTCCTTACAGAAACGGAATTTTTCTAGTTTGAAACCATTATTTCTAGTTCTATCCTGTATGCTCACTTTAAGTACCTTGCTAATATCTCCCTTATTTATACCATTCATCCACTTAAACACTTCAATTAAGTCTCCCCTTACTCTACGCCTCTCTAGCGAATGCAGACTGTCTTTTCAGTCTGTCTTCATATGACAGGTTCCGGACGTCATGTATCTTTTTTGTCATTCTTCTCTGTACATTTTCTAACGAATTAATATCCATTCTATAGTAAGGACACCAGAATTGTACTGCGTAGTCTAAATGTGGCCTTACTAATGCTAGATAAAGTTTTAGTATTACTTTAGATGATCTATTGCTCACGCTTCTCGAAATAAATCCTAGGACCCTATTTGCTTTTTTTCTCGCATTAATGCACTGTTGCCTTGGTTTAAGGTCGTTACTAATCATAACTCCTAGATCTCTCTCGCATTCCGATTTGCTAATTTCTTTGTTATCTAAGCTGTATTTAGTATCTCCAATGGTCTTGCCTACGTTAAGTACTTTACATTTTTCAACGTTAAATTCCATTTGCCAAGTTTTAGACCATTTGGACAATGTATCGAGGTCTTTTTGTAAGTTATGGCAATCGTCAGTCGAGTTAATGATACGCCCTATTTTTGTATCGTCGGCAAATTTGCTGATGCTGCTATTGACTCCTAAGTCTAGATCATTTATATATATGATAAATAATAAGGGACCGAGTACTGGACCCTGTGGTACACCGCTAGTTACTAATCCCCAGTCCGACTTAGTTCCATTTATTAATACTCTTTGCTTTCGTCCTTTCAGCCAGGATTCTATCCATTTTAAGATATCGCCGTCTATACCGTGTGCTCGAACCTTTCTAACTAACCTTTCGTGTGGGACCCTATCAAAAGCTTTACTAAAGTCCAGATAAATAACATCGTAAGCTTTATCGCTATCTACTGCCTCATAGACCTCCGAGTAGAATGACAACAAATTTGTGAGGCAGGATCGTCCTTGCCTGAATCCGTGCTGACTTTCGTTTATAAGGTTAAATTTTTCTAAGTGTTCTCTAATCTTAATTGCCAAAATTGACTCTAACATTTTTCCTACTATTGACTTTAGACTTATCGGACGATATTCGACGCAGCTGATTTATCACCCTTTTTAAAGATGGGCACTACGTTTGCGGTTTTCCACGCCTCTGGAACTTCTCCTGAACTTAAAGAGTCATTAAATAACGTTAAAAGTGGCTGACATAATTCTTCTTTGGTTTCCTTTATAATTTTTGCATATATATCGTCCGGACCTGGCGATTTTTGAGGGTTTAACTTATTAATTTCTTTCAATACGTCCTCCTTACTAATGGTTATTTTACTAAGAATATTTTCCGTATTCTCATGGTAAATATTTGCTGCTTGAGGGACCGGGCTTAGATTTTCCTTGGTGAATACTGTTATGAAATAATTATTTAGGATGGAGCACATTTCTTTATCTTCACTGGTAATGTCACCTGATTCTGTTCTGAGTGGTCCTATCCTATCTTTATTTTTCGTTCGGTACATTTGATAAAAACCCTTGGGGTTTTCTTTTGATTCACTGGCAACCTTAATTTCATAACTTCTCTTTGCTTTTCTTATCTCTCTCTTGACTTCTCTATTTAAAATTGTGTACCGGTTACGTAAGTGTTCCTCTCCACGTTTTATTTTTCTATATATTCCTTTCCTTTGGCCTATGAGAGATTTTAATCTGTTGTTTAACCATCTAGGTTCTGAATTATTAGTTCTAAACGGTTTTGAAGGAATATATCTATCTTGGCCTCCGTGTATTATATTTATTAACTCGTTATACTTCTCACTGGTCGAACGTCTGCTTGGTACTGGAGCTGAGTTAATTTCCGTCACCTGGACTACATTCCTATCTACCACCTCCCCCCTCACAGACACCTGACGGACATCCTCAGGTGTTTCCTGCGCCTGACCTATGACCTGGGGTTCCCCACTGACCTGACATTCCCTCAAATAGCTAATCTCCCTGTGGAATACCGTTCGAAAATAAGCTCTTAAGCCATCGAAATCTCCTAGACGAAAATTAGGAACGGTGGAGGTATTTTCGGTTGAACAGACATCCCAAATAAATTTGAACTTAATTTCTTCATGATCGCTATTACCAAGTCGTCCACCAACCTCTATATCGCTAATGATATTTTCTTTATTAGCTAAAACCAAATCTAGTATATTATTACCTCTGGTGGGCTCCCTGATATACTGATAAAGGAAATTATCCTGTACTACCTCTAGAAATTCCTCTGACTCTGCATCTCCAGTCTGATTTCTCCAATCTATCCTTGGCAGATTAAGGTCCCCTACAATTATTACTAAGCTGGACTGTGATGCTTTTCTAATTTCCTCCCAAAGGTATTTACTATCAGCTCTACTTAATTTAGGAGATCTGTAAATTGCTCCTAAGACTAATTTCTCCCTATTGTTACTAATTTCAACCCAGACACTTTCTGTGTCCCTATTTACTTTAATGTCTGCTTTATTGTAACAGTTTAATGAATCCTTTACATAAATAGCTACCCCTCCCCCCTTTCTTCCCTGACGGTTTGACACAAAAATATTATAGCCTTTTATCTGATATTCTGCTAAAAATTCTCGAGTGTCTGTATTCATCCAAGTTTCACTAATAACGGCAATGTCTATTTTCTCTGTACAAATTAAAGCCCTCAGTTCATCCATTTTATTACGTAAACTCCGGCTGTTTGTGTAGTACACTTTCAGATTATTACTAGTAGTTATGCCTCTACCTTGGCATTTGCTGTTATTTATTTTATTACTAACTGGGAAACTCTTTACTTTACTAATATAACAATTTTTTGTACTATCGCTTATCGCCCTTCTATCATCGCTTGTTCTATCATCTATCATCGCCTGCTCAATTTGAGGTGCCTGAGTGGATGTATCTACACTATTGGTTGAACTTTTGTTCTTAATTTTGCAAGTATTGATGCATCTATCCAAACATGGTAATAATGATTTCTGACTGTAGTTGCTGCATCTTCCTGTACACCTACTTCTCAATCTCGAAAAAATCCCTCCAACTCCCTATCTATCATTCCAGCTAAAACAGTAACTCCCTGCCTGTTAAGATGAGTCCCATCCCAACTATACAAGGCACTCCGTCCATAAAATCGGTCCCAGCTGTCTATGAAAGGTATTGCATTATCTTTGCAATACCTTTCAAGGCGGCAATTAAACCCTATTGCCCTGCTCAACCATTCCCTTCCAACCCGCCACCTTGGTAAAACACCAAGCACTACAGGGGTTCCTCACCTCTCCCTAACCTTTTCTAACATCAACTTGTACCTTTTCCACAGTACCTCACTCTTACGGCTACTAATATCATTGCCTCCTACACTGAGGCACACAGTGGGTTTGTCACCACTTTCCTTTACGATATTTGAAATTTTTTCTACCACATTAGCCACCTTGGCCCCTGGAAGACACACATGTTTAGCGAGTGGAGTATACATGGCCCTGTTCAGATATCTCACCTAGGAGTCTCCAACAACAACAACATTTTTCTTACCTTTCTTGTTCTGATTATACTTACCTGTACTGGAAGTTCTCTCACCTTCCTTCTCCTCTACTTCCCTCTCTGCCTTCCCTTCACATTCGTCCCGTAGTGCGTTGAAGGCATTAGTGGTCTTAACTTCCGTTTGCTTCTTAAGAGTGAACTTCGTTGCACCCTTGTTAACTAGTGTCCAACCTTCAGCCTTTTTCTCTTTCTCCACCAACATCTCCTCCAACAATTCCCTCATTTGTGCCTTCTCCTGCCTGAGAATTTGTACCTCCCGCTTCAGTTCGAGAAGTTCCTCCTTTAATTCAAGGTAGTCCTTTTCAATACCTGCAGTGGGGACACAGCTCTCTGCCGAGGAAGCCATTACGCACTAGTTCACACAAGGTAGCACAGCACTATCACGGGTCACTACAGGTCACCACAACACACTAGCACAACACTTTCACGGATTACTAGCACAGCACTATCGCTGATCACTACAACACACTAACACAGATCACTAAAACACACTAGCACAACACTACCACAGGTCTCTAGCACGTCTGAACAGACTGACCTCACGAGAGCGACTGACTGACCTCACGAGAGAGACAACTGACCTCACGAGAGCGAATTTGGAGTGAAAGTTGCTGGCGTGAGCGTACGTTATATAAAAAGCCGTTTAGCACTGGCGTAGTGACCGTGACGGAGTATCATTTCTACCATGTTTCAAACTAGCAACTCTAAGTTCATAGCTATTCAACCCACCCTAGCACTAAAACACACACACACACACACACACACACACTCATCAAAACTAACTGGGTTTTCACTTATCCCTGTTCGCGAAGGAAATGAAGAGCGTTTATGTAATACATTACTGATATCCGACTTGAATCACCGTCCCCATTCAAAAAGCTCTGCGCCTCCATCACATCCTTCACTCTGACTACGTCTTAAAAGTTATTAACCAAGCAGCCATGAGTACCCATAAAAATCCCTTACTCACACCTGCAATTTTAGCTGTCTAGAACTCTGGTCATTCTTAAAACTGCGTGCTTATTCTTACATCTTGCCCTGCACAACCACTAAACACTTCACAGCCAAGCAGGAGTTTGTCTGTAGTAAGTGAAGAAGTACAAAGTGGTATTTACATAGGAGATGGATAACAGGAGATACATTATCCCATACAGAGAATATTGTACTAAAAGTCTAACCAACGTGTGTAAGAAAATGACAGAAAAAGAAAGGACATCCAGACAAAATCGTTTTCTCATATAAAGGGTGAGGCGAGTATGAAATTGTGAGTGAGGCTGATGTAGAAATGGAAGTGAGTCTGTGTTGGGGTGAGGCATGTACAGGGTTGGGTGGGTGGGTGAGTGAGACAAGGATGAGGAACACAAAATATGAAAGTAAGGATCAGGGTGAAGAAGGCATGAGAGTGAGTGTTGAAAGGTAGGAATGAGGGTGCAAGTATGTGTGAAAATAGTAGGGATGAAGGTGTAGTGAGATGAGGGTGAGTATGGACAGGGGTATGGATGAATACGAATGTAAGGCAGGGGTGAGGGTGACTATAGGGTGTATGCTAGAGTGAAATCAATACTGTGCTTGTAAGAAAAATTGCCCTAACGAGTGAGGGGGAATGAGGAAAGGTGCTGTGTTTGAGGGCAGGGGTAAAGGAGGTTGTACGGGTGCAGGTGGGGGAGCAGGTAGGGGAGCAGGTAGGGGCGAAAGAGGATGTTGATGGAGAGGACTGAGGTATGGAAGGGTGAAGGTTGAGGGAGAATGTTGTGTGTGAGGGTGGGAGTGAGACACGGTGTAATGCAGGAGGGCAAAGGTGCTGGAGAATGAGAGCAAAGGTGACTGTTTGACTTAGCAGGGATGAGGAAAGATGTTGGAAGTGAGGCCAAGGGTGGCTGGATGTTGCGAGAGTAGTGATTTGGGTGTGTATTTCCGAGAGGAGGGTGGCCAGAAGTTTCACGGAGAAAGGATATGGGTGCCGATTATAGTGACAACTAGGATTACTGCAGGTGTATAACAGGAACCATATACATATAGGGTCTTCTCACACCTTTCCACTACGCTGATTTACTGACGTCACGCTTGAGACAGGGCACTCCCCCCATTTCTCCCCACCCACCATCTCCCTTGGGACCTCAGAGGGAGGCCTCAAGTCTCGGTGAGGTGCAGCTGTCTGTCATCCTCCATACCCACCCCTCCCACCTTGCTTCCTTTACACAACTCTGTTCCCCACACACATTTCCTCAATTCAAATGATTGTTTAACCTCTCCCTTCTCATATTTAAAGGTACATGATTTACAAATAAACACAATATACTGATGATAGATGATAGAACAAGCGATGATAGAAGGGCGATAAGCGATAGTACAAAAAATTGTTATATCAGTAAAGTAAAGAGTTTCCCAGTTAGTAATAAAATAAATAACAGCAAATGCCAAGGTAGAGGCATAACTACTAGTAATAATCTGAAAGTGTACTACACAAACAGCCGGAGTTTACGTAATAAAATGGATGAACTGAGGGCTTTAATTTGTACAGAGAAAATAGACATTGCCGTTATTAATGAAACTTGGATGAATACAGACACCCGAGAATTTTTAGCAGAATATCAGATAAAAGGCTATAATATTTTTGTGTCAAACCGTCAGGGAAGAAAGGGGGGAGGGGTAGCTATTTATGTAAAGGATTCATTAAACTGTTACAATAAAGCAGACATTAAAGTAAATAGGGACACAGAAAGTGTCTGGGTTGAAATTAGTAACAATAGGGAGAAATTAGTCTTAGGAGCAATTTACAGATCTCCTAAATTAAGTAGAGCTGATAGTAAATACCTTTGGGAGGAAATTAGGAAAGCATCACAGTCCAGCTTAGTAATAATTGTAGGGGACCTTAATCTGCCAAGGATAGATTGGAGAAATCAGACTGGAGATGCAGAGTCAGAGGAATTTCTAGAGGTAGTACAGGATAATTTCCTTTATCAGTATATCAGGGAGCCCACCAGAGGTAATGATATACTAGATTTGGTTTTAGCTAATAAAGAAAATATCATTAGCGATATAGAGGTTGGTGGACGACTTGGTAATAGCGATCATGGTAATAGCGATCATGAAGAAATTAAGTTCAAATTTATTTGGGATGTTTGTTCCACTGAAAATACCTCCACCGTTCCTAATTTTCGTCTAGGAGATTTCGATGGCTTGAGAGCTTATTTTCGAACGGTATTCCACAGGGAGATTAGCTATTTGAGGGAATGTCAGGTCAGTGGGGAATGTCAGGTCAGTGGGGAACCCCAGGTCATAGGTCAGGCGCAGGAAACACCTGGGGATGTCCGTCAGGTGTCTGTGAGGGGGGAGTTGGTAGATAGGAATGTAGTCCAGGTAACGGATATTAACTCAGCTCCAGTACCAAACAGATGTTCGACCAGTGAGAAGTATAACGAGTTAATAAATATAATACACGGAGGCCAAGATAGATATATTCCTTCAAAACCGTTTAGAACTAATAATTCAGAACCTAGATGGTTAAACAACAGATTAAAATCTCTCATAGGCCAAAGGAAAGGAATATATAGAAAAATAAAACGTGGAAAGGAACACTTACGTAATCGGTACACAATTTTAAATAGAGAAGTAAAGAGGGAGATAAGAAAAGCAAAGAGAAGTTATGAAATTAAGGTTGCAAATGAATCAAAAGAAAACCCCAAGGGTTTTTATCAAATGTACCGAACGAAAAATAAAGATAGGATAGGACCACTCAGAACAGAATCAGGTGACATTACCAGTGAAGATAAAGAAATGTGCTCCATTCTAAATAATTATTTCATATCAGTATTCACCAAGGAAAATCTAAGCCTGGTCCCTCAAGCAGCAAATATTTACCATGAGAATACGGAAAATATTCTTAGTAAAATAACCATTAGTAAGGAGGACGTATTGAAAGAAATTAATAAGTTAAAACCTCTAAAATCGCCAGGTCCGGACGATATATATGCAAAAATTATAAAGGAAACCAAAGAAGAATTATGTCAGCCACTTTTAACGTTATTTAATGACTCTTTAAGTTCAGGAGAAGTTCCAGAGGCGTGGAAAACAGCAAACGTAGTGCCCATCTTTAAAAAGGGTGATAAATCAGCTGCGTCGAATTATCGTCCGATAAGTCTAACGTCAATAGTAGGAAAAATGTTAGAGTCAATTTTGGCAAATAAGATTAGAGAACACTTAAAAAAATTTAATCTTTTAAACGAAAGTCAGCACGGATTCAGGCAAGGACGATCCTGCCTCACAAATTTGTTGTCATTCTACTCGGTCTATGAGGCAGTAGATAGCGATAAAGCTTACGATGTTATTTATCTGGACTTTAGTAAAGCTTTTGATAGGGTCCCACACGAAAGGTTAGTTAGAAAGGTTCGAGCACACGGTATAGACGGCGATATCTTAAAATGGATAGAATCCTGGCTGAAAGGACGAAAGCAGAGAGTATTAATAAATGGAACTAAGTCGGACTGGGGATTAGTAACTAGCGGTGTACCACAGGGTCCAGTACTCGGTCCCTTGTTATTTATCATATATATAAATGATCTAGACTTAGGAGTCAATAGCAGCATCAGCAAATTTGCCGACGATACAAAAATAGGGCGTATCATTAACTCGACTGACGATTGCCATAACTTACAAAAAGACCTCGATACATTGTCCAAATGGTCTAAAACTTGGCAAATGGAATTTAACGTTGAAAAATGTAAAGTACTTAACGTAGGCAAGACCATTGGAGATACTAAATACAGCTTAGATAACAAAGAAATTAGCAAATCGGAATGCGAGAGAGATCTAGGAGTTATGATTAGTAACGACCTTAAACCAAGGCAACAGTGCATTAATGCGAGAAAAAAAGCAAATAGGGTCCTAGGATTTATTTCGAGAAGCGTGAGCAATAGATCATCTAAAGTAATACTAAAACTTTATCTAGCATTAGTAAGGCCACATTTAGACTACGCAGTACAATTCTGGTGTCCTTACTATAGAATGGATATTAATTCGTTAGAAAATGTACAGAGAAGAATGACTAAAATGATACATGACGTCCGGAACCTGTCATATGAAGACAGACTGAAAAGACTAAGTCTGCATTCGCTGGAGAGGCGTAGAGTAAGGGGAGACTTAATTGAGGTGTTTAAGTGGATGAATGGTATAAATAAGGGAGATATTAGCAAGGTACTTAAAGTGAGCATACAGGATAGAACTAGAAATAATGGTTTCAAACTAGATAAATTCCGTTTCAGTAAGGAAATCGGTAGAAATTAGTTTGGTAATAGAGTAGTAGACGAATGGAATAAGCTACCTAGTAAAGTAGTTGCTGCCTCTTCCATTGAGAGTTTCAAGCATAGGCTAGATAAGCATATGACAAATAAGGGGTGGATATAGAATAAAGAAAATCTTATAACCAATACTATTTCAAAAAAAAATTCTTTTCAGGTTACACTATGATAGTCTCTATTTTCCTTTCACACTTTCCTGTAAAATGTCCACGCCAGTTTTTCTATACGGCGTGGTGTTCTTTCTGACTTTTTCCTGCCGGCTTCGGCTGGAGGGTTTGGAGGGCGGGGGAGAGCCTTCTTCTTTGCTATCCTTAACTCATTCTAGTAGTTCAGTTACTCTTCTAGGAGCTGCCTAGCATGGGCCAACCGGCCTACTGCAGTTATCCTCTCTTCTTATGTTCTTATGTACTCTTATAGTGACATTTATTAGGATACATGGATATCATCTTGTTATAAATGATACCGGATGTTTATTGGTACTGCTACCGGTACTGACTATATGTTACTATGCAGGCTTCATTTCCTTAACTTCGATATCTTACTCTGCAGCTTTCGTGTCGAGTTAGCCAAATTTCTGTTTAATACCCGCATCCTGAAAAGTACTCGGTATCGAACAAAAAGGCTAATTACTTCAATAGGAAGACACATGCCTAGATATTAGTACTGACAATGCCTTGCCAGTTGTCTTTTAAATTACCGTTGGTAAGGCTTAGGTTTTATGCTGGTTTTAAGCCACAGTATGTCAAATGTATATATTCCGCATATATCATGGAGAGAGAGAGAGAGAGAGAGAGAGACTGCGTAGATACCAAATTGTTAATTATAAATAACAAATCTCTTAATCCGAGCTACTAAATATATGTGAATGTATTTCATATATTCTTTGTGGCTTCGTGTACATAAAAAGCTATATAGTTTTTACGAATTATTCACTCTTTGAGAACGAAAAGTGGCTGTATAAATCATTTCCAACGACCTGGCACCGTTGTTTTTGCGACCTGGAAGGGAGGGAGGGAGGGAAGGAAGGGGGGGGGATGATAACATACTTCTTGCCAAACGCTTCCAGATGGAATTACTACGTTACGAACCTGCCTTAAACAAATACATTCTGCGATATACCGTACTTAATTTTCAACACTACTGCTTTCTTGCTAGGGTACTCAGTAATGGTTACCTACAGTACGTGGGTAGAACAAAATAATGGTGGGTAAATATGAATACTAGCAACTCATACTAGTGCGGTGGCCAGTTGCCTCAGTTTATTTTACCTGGGCTGGTAAATGCAATGCACCACGTGCTTTTCCACATTTCTGCAAGCACTAACCCCGTGAGGGGCGATATACTGTACAGCTTATAAAGAGCAAAGCCCACCATATACAGGGATATGCACCTACGCAAAGAGAGAGAGAGAGAGAGAGAGAGAGAGAGAGAGAAAGGGGAAGGGACTTAACATTTAATGAAGCTGATGGCAGATTCAGCGTTGGCAGGGCGTGCTCTTCAAGGCGTATTTGATTTTTTGGAATAGGCAGTTTGAGAAGTTCATATTTTAGATTTCTTTTATAAGCACTTTGATCAAAGTGAAGGCTGCAGATGCGAGCAGTATTCAGATTAATTGTGTCTTCCTCTTGCACAGATGAATCCACTTACGTCTAATCTCTTCATCTTTGGGGAAAATATGGAAAGTTATATCCCCACCTTTCTTCAGTAAAGAGTTACAGCCAAACAATGCACAATTGGTAGGCATTATTTCACTGGGCACATACAATGGAATAAAGTGCAGGTGACAGAGGTGACCTGTTTGGCGCCGTGACCTCTGAGCAACTGAGTCTACTTCTCACTATATGGCAACCCCTTCTCGGAAGACCTCACCTGGTGTCTTCGCCATGACGTCATGCGCAAACGCGACGCGTTTTGGGGTCGGTATGGTTAGACCCTGTATGTATATGGGTCCTGGTGTATAAGGCAAGAGCAGGGCTTAGCGTGTGTGTGTGTGTGTGTGTGTGTGTGTGTGTGTGTGTGTGTGTGTGTGTGTGTGTGTAAAAGAGGACTAAGCTGAGTGAGTGTTGTCACAGTAGGTAACAGCAGGGGTGAATGTGTGCATAGCTGTAAGACGAGAGACTTCTGCAGGATGAATGTGTCAGGGCAGGGTGAATGAATGTTGTGAGGGCAAGGGTGAGAGTTATCGGTGTAAAGGTGATTGTGTTGTCAACGAGGGCAGAGGAGAGGGTAAGGGTATGAGTGGGGCCCGCCAATTAGGCCAGGAGTGATGTGGGTGTATGTGAGGGGCAGGAGAGATAAGACGGTGGCAGGAGGCCATAAGAAAGAGGCATCGAGGGGAGCAAGGAAGGACAGGAGATTAGGAGACAGAGATAGGGGGGTTAGAGGGAGAGACATTGTAGTCGGAGAGAGAGAAAGGAAAATATAAAAGTTGCTGGAAGTAGGAAGAGGACAGGGTGACAGGGGAGTCTGAGAGGGGCCAAGGCGGTATGAGGGATTGGGAGGGGCAGGATGAAATGTGATATGATTGAGAAGGGTAGGGTAAGTAAGGAAACAGGTGATACAGGGGAACAGGAGCGTCGGTGATGGGGACTGGGGAATAGGAGGGAGGCAGGGGAGTTGGAGAAGGGAATGAGAGGTTGGAAGGGGTAGGGGACTGGAAGGACGGGTAGGAGACATTGGCAAGGAGCAAAGGTCGTACTGAAGGTCGAAAAAGGGCAGGGGATTTAGAGGGATGAAGGTTGATCTGGGGAATGGGGGTAGGTGTGGGGCAGGGGGCAAGAGGAGGAGTGGCAAGGGGATAAGAGGGGGAAATGGCAGGGAAGCAAGAGGGAGACAGGGGGGGTAAGAGGGGGCAGGGGGGAAGGAGGGGGCAGAGTGAGTGATGGTGGCAGGTGTGAGCCTCACTTCCTCAGAGTGGCCGACCAGCTGAGTGTGGGAGGATAGGGGAGTGGAGGAGGGGCTGGGGAGAGGGAATACCAGGGGAGAGGAAGGAGAAAGGGTAGGGAAGGGAAGAGAAAGTGGAGAGAGAGAGGACAAGATAAAGAGAAGAATACGATAGATAGAAGGGGATAAGGGGTTAAAAAAAAAATGGAGGGGAGACGAGAGTGAGGAGAAGAGGGGTAGGAGAGTGGAAGGAGATGAGGGAGAGGAGAAGAGAGGAGGGAGAGTGGAAACAGATAAGGGAGAGAAGAAGAGGAAAGAGTGATGACAGGAGTAGAAAGGAAGGGAGTAAGAAGAGCAGAAAAAGGAAAGGAAATTAGATGAGACAGAGGAGGAGAAGGACAACAAAAGAGAGAGAGAGAGAGCAGAGAACAGAGAAAAAATTGGGAAAATGAGAAATGGATAGGAGATCGGAGGAAAAAAAAAATGTATGGAGTCTGGGAAAAGATAAGAGAGAAGAGAGAGGGGGAGACGGATGAGGTAGACGAGAAAGGAGAAATGAGTGGGAGGAAAAGGAAGGTTGAGATGGACAGGTTGAAGTACGGGAGAAGAGAGAGAGAGAGAGAGAGAGAGAGAGAGAGAGAGAGAGAGAGAGAGAGAGAGAGAGAGAGAGAGAGAGAGAGAGAGAATTATCTAAGAATAACACAGCATCGAAAGAAAACTGTAGTTAAAATATACGTACTGAAATATAGATAGACAGAGAGATAGCCAGATAGACAAGCAAAATGATGGAAGGGCAGATAGACAAACAGCTACAGAGACACATGCTGTTAGAAAGTAAGAACTAGAAATTTAATGCCTGTTCGGAAGTAAGTGGCGCAAGGGGAAAAAAAAAAAGAATGGATGGGGAGAGGGAGGGAGACTGCAGACGAAACAAAAAAAAAAAAAAAAGGAAAAGGGAAAGAATAAAGAAAAAAAAATGACATACGGTTATGGGATATCACAACACAAAGTTACAAAAATAATTAATGGTGAGTAGTGCAAAGCTAATAGAGAAGGAAGAAGGGAAAAGCAATATTATAAATAAAGAGCTGTAAGAAAAGACCTACGAATATTTGTTTAAGAATCTGAAGAAAACAATACTGAGTAAACAGACACGTACAGGTAGGGCGAAAGTAGACTCTATTCGGAAGGAAATGGAGGAAAGAAAGCGGGAACCAAAGTAGAAAAAAAAAAAAAAGGCATCAACGAAGAAAGGAAAAAAAAAAAAAACTGAAAAAAAAAAAAATGATGGGAGATATGACAAAAAATCATTCATCATCATCATCATCACTCTGCCTCTTCCATCCGACGGGTTGGTTGAGACAGGGTACAGAAAGCCAGGCAGAGGAAAGAGTGTGATTGTGGGAAATCTAATCAACACCAAGGCTTATAAACTAGGCCAAACACCCATTCATTCTCCGTGCAGTCCCCAGGAATCCAGGCTCCACCTGACATAGGTACACCTTTTCACACACAGCTTTGTAGTTACCAATCAGAGAGAATCAACCCGACGATTAGCAAGTTAAAGAAAATGGTGCCAAACCCTCGTGATATATTCCTGTAAAAAAAAAAAAAAAAATCCAGACTCACACACACACACACACACACACACACACACACACACGGATAGAGAATCAGGAAAAAATCATTAATTGATCACGGTAAAACGACAAAATGAAAAAAAAAATAGAGAAAACTGTAGAACAATAAAATATCAGGAGGCCGATGAATGTTTATATCAACATAGCACAAGGAGCTTAATATCTATCTATCTATCTGTCTATCTATCTACCTATCTACCTACCTATCTATCTATCTATCTATCTATCTATATATTTGCCTACAGTGAAAGAAATAAGTGAGATAATTGGATGAAACTCCAGAAGAAGGCAGAAATGAAAGGAGGGAACAGCAGTAAAGAGATTAAAACAATAAAAATAAAAATAGAGCCAAAATTTTTGAAAAATTATGACAGAGGAGACAACAAAGAAGAAGAAATGAAAAGAATAAGATTAAGAAGAAAAAGTTAGTTAAAGACTGATCATTCATTCATGGCATGTAGTCGAAAGCAAAAGAGAAAAGAAAAAGGAGAACCACGACTAAGAAGATGTAAACTGAATGGCTATCTAGCTTGGGGCACAAATTCCATCTATTATCCAATTCTTTATGGATCCTCCAGAACAGTAGAGACCCAGACCTAGGGTATTTAATCTGTGACGTTTAGGGTGAGTGACCAGTCGCTAGCTTCTGGTTTGTATGTGAGCAGCAAACCCCAACCAACCCTTGAATGTAAACCCTTATGACGCACCGAACCAATAAATTAACAGAAGAAAGAGCTGAATCACAACCGATATGTGAAAAAACAGATATATTAATATTTAAAAAAGTTATCACAAATGCCTAAAGAGAGAAACAAAAAGCGGTAGTGCAGCAGTAAAGGAAAATATCACGTGTCTGCAGTAAGAAAATACATACTTTTGGAGCCAAGAAAAGAAAACAGACATTACAGGAAATGCCTGTGAATAATTAGCACACACACAGACATACACACACACACACACACACACACACACACACACACACACACACACACACACACACACACACACACACACACACACACACACACACACACACACACACACACACACACACACACACACATACACCAACACACACATACACACACACACAAACACACACACACACAAGCAAGCTATTCATGGGTCGAGGCAGGAAGTGACTATGAAACAGTAATAAAGGAAAACTGATAACTAATGTCCACGATATGCAAATGAACCCTGGCTGTCCGAGTAGTTGTTCCTACGCCGAATACATCGTCTAGTGTCAGGTAGAACGGCATACAGTATCAGTCATGTCTTTTAATGTGCTGATGGCCATCGTTTCTATCCCATTCCATACGATACATAAATCATAGGAGGCATTAAGTTGTCTGGCTGCAGCAGGAAAAATATATATAAGACAACATGGTACTAAAGGCGCTAATGCAGATTGCCTTTAACCCCACCCCTACGGAAGATATACCATAGCATTCAAACAATCGTCTGGTGAGAGGAAGAATTATAGACAGAAGGTGTTATTAAAACAGACGGAGCTTACAGAAAGTTGTACACGAACACGAGGCTGAATGAAATTGTCTGCCATTAAGAAGAATAAAAAGCCCTATCCTATGAATTTTGCATGAAATGTCACAAACAATAAGGGTTGCCGATAAGCCTGCAATCATATGGTAAAATGATATTTTTTAGTATTGACAGAAGGCATACACTGGCTCCACCATTATAACTGATACACAAATGCTGACTATAATCCAGTCAGCAATCACACAGTCCCTGGTGTCAGCACTGATGGTGTTAATACATCGATGATGCACAAACGTTAACCACTACAATTTCTTCAACATACACCAGCGTCTTCAAGTGACTGCAGAGATAACACCATCACTGCTGATATCCACTGTCTGGTGTCAGCATGAATACAATACCCATGTATGTCAGTATGAGCAAGACCGTTAATACATAAAATGTTATTCATGGTTTGTAATGGATTGTGAGTAGAAAGTTTTTCATAACTTGTAAGTAAATAACGGCAGAAAAAACATCAGGCATAATAATAGATAAGAATGCAAGGGTAAAGGGAAAACAAAACGCCGAAAGTCTTTGAAAACCACTAAACGGAGGCCATTAAAAACAACTTGGAGAAAGTAAAAAAGGAACCATTCATGAATTGGAGAGAAAAAACATTTTTTTTTTTTTTTTACCTCTCACAGGACTTGGCGTCAGACATTACACAGATACATGGATTCAGGATAGATAAATAGATAGATGTGGATTGATAAATAGACAAGTTAATCGATGGAGAGGTAAGTAAACTGACAGACAGAGGTCTGTAGACAGACAGACAAAGACAAAGATAGAGAGATGAATACATACATATGTACAGTACATACATACATACATACATACATACGTCCACACAAGTAGCTGGCTAGCTACATACATATATGCACATATAATTGCACGTATGCCTACATACAGACATACTTACACAGCTAGGTTACAAGCTAAGCACAGGCATACATACGTACTGACAGACAAGTAGACCGACAAACATTTGTGTTCTTGTAGCGTGAGGATTAATAAAGGTTATATCCAGCTACTGCATTATAGCCAAGTATCCCTTAAGAACGTGGAAACTCTATCTATTGCCAGACGTCTTAATCCCGTAAGGGGTGGCCACAAACAAATCGCCTCCATGTCGCCCTCTCCCGCCCCATTTCACTGCCCTGCTCTCAGCTCACCCCCCCCCTCTCTCATAAACCTCTTCACTCCATCCCTCCACCTCATCCTTGTCCACCCCGCCCCTCTCCCCTCATCAACCTCACTCACATACTCTCTCCTCGTCAGTCTCTCCCTCTCCATCCTCTCCATATGGCCAAACCACCCTAGTGCATTTCTCCTAACGGTTTGTATCACATCCACATCCACACCACAACGCTCCTTAGAAAAAAAAAAAAAACGCCCCAGTGTAACAGAAAGGTTAACTCGCGAACCCCTTCCCCTCCCCCCCCCCATATGGGTAGTATAACAGGACATGAAAGAAATGCAGAAAGGGAAGAAAAGCGACCAATTACCATGGAAATTTTACCAACACACACACACACACACACACACACACACATTACAAAAGATTCATAGCCTGCATAATTCTTGCAAGGAAATACAAATAGGAAAGAAGAATAAAGGTTGATTGATGAGACAAGGCCAAGGATCAAAGGAGGAAAAACAAGAAACAGACAAAAACCGCACAGTAAAAAAGAAAACACACACACACACACACACACACACACACACACACACACACACACACACACACAAGGAGGAAACGACCTGTACTCTGTGACAGGAAGTGACTAATGAGATGTGGGAAGACAAGAAGAAAATATACAAAGCGACGAAAACAATAGAAAACAAATCATAGACACTAACACACACGAGGGAACGATCTAAGACATATGAGAGGAATAGACGAGGAATTCTGTAGAGGGAAGGAAGGAAGAAAGGAAAAAGGAAGGAAGAAAGGAAGGAGAACTGAAGGAAGGAAAGAAAGAAGTAAGGAAAGTGAGGTTGTGGCAATGAAGAACCAACTAAAACACACACACACACACCCACACACACCCACACCCACACCCACACACACCCACACACACACACACACACACACACATACACACATACAGTATATCTAGCAATTCTGTGAGAGAGAGAAAGTAGGAAGGAAGGAGGAGGGAAAAAGGGTAAGAGGGATAAAGAGTAATAATGAAAGAGAGAAAATGGGTGGGAGGAAAGGAAAGAAGCCAGGATGGAGTACAGGAAAGAGAGAAAGGAGGATGTGGTAAAGGAAGAAGAGAAAGGAGGATGTGGTAAAGGAAGAAGAGAAAGAAGAAAGGAATGTATGAAAGAGAAAGGGAGGAGGAATGGAGAAGTTGAAAGAAAGGAGGGAAGGAGAAAAGGAAGGAAAGAGCAAAGGAAAGATGAAGGAAAGTAGGAGAGGAAACAGAGAAGGAGAAAAAGAAAGGAGGAAGGAAATGGAGTCAAAAGTCGGAAAACCCCTGGAACTCACAAAGAAATTTACATGTTTTAGGGACATAAAAAAGAAGGCCTTAGGAAGGGAAGAGGTTATGTAGATCAGATATTCATTCTTAGATCTTTAGTGGAAAAGCTTCTAGAGAAGGGAAAGAAGTTGTATGCGGCCTTCATGGATTTGGAGAAAGCATATGACAGGGTGGATAGACATGGCTTGTGGAAAGTATTAAGAATATATGGAGTAGATGGGAAGGTGCTGAATGCATTGAAGAGTATGTACGAGGGTGCCTAGGCTGCAATGCGTGTGGATACTGAACTGAGTGAATTTTTCTATTTGAAGGTTGGGTTGAAACAGGGATGTGTCATGTCTCCATGGCTGATCAGAATGTACATGGATGGGGTTATAAAAGAGATACAAGGTAGGGCAGTGGATGTTGGAGTGGCCCTAGTGAGAGAGGGCAGTGTTTGGAAACTCCCTGTACTGTTGTTTGCAGATGATACTGTGTTGTTAAGTGAAGACGAAGGGGAGCTGCAAGTTTTGGTGGATGAGTTTGGGAGAGGGTGTAAGAAACGGAATCTAAAGGTGAATGTAGGGAAGAGTAAAGTTATGGTCTTCGCGAGAAGTGAAGTCAATGAATGTACAGTGAAGTTGCATGATGAGGAAATGGAAAATGTGAGTACTTTTAAGTACTTGTGTAGTGTGATGAGTAAGGATGGAAGTCTGGAGGGTGAAGTGCTTGAAAGGGTACAACAAGGAAGAAAGGTTGCTAGTTCCTTGAAAGCAGTGATAAGAAACAGGGAAGTGAGCATGGAAGTGAAAAAGTTACTACATGACAGTATTGTGATACCAACTCTAACGTATGGAAGTGAAGCTAGGACTTTTTTGGAAGGACACAAGTCAAGAGTGAGAGCAGTGGAAATGAGTTAATTGAGAGGAGCCTGTGGAGTTACATGAAGAGACAGACTGACAAATGAGGATGTGAAGAAGCGTTGTGGTGTAGATGTAGATACGATAGAAAGTGTTAGGAGAAACACATTGAGGTGGTTTGGCTATGTGGAGAGGATGGAGAGTGAGAGACTGACGAGGAGAGTGTATGTGAGAGAGGTGGAGGGGGAGAGAGGGAGGAGGAGGCCAAGGATGAGATGGAAGGATGGAGTGGAGAGGTATATGAGAGAGTGGGGTGTGAACTGGGAACAGGGCAGTGAAAAGGCGGGGGACAGGGCGAAGTTGAGGCGATTTATTTGTGGCCACCCCTCACGGGATTAAGGCGTCTGGCAATAGATAGATAGATAGAAGAAGGAGGTAGTAGATTAGTTGACTAACCGCGCGCGCGCGAGAGAGAGAGAGAGAGAGAGAGAGAGTGAGTGAGTGAAGGGGGAGTGGAATATATTGAAGGCACCTCAAAAAAAGCTGAGAGGAACGAATTATAAAGCTGTGAGTATTAGTTTTCAGTCTCCCTGCCCTTAGACTCGACCCTCACACGCCCAGAAGGTAAGACAGAAAAGAGGCAGGAGGATAAAGGAAGGAGGGAAGAAGAGGAAATAAGAGAGGAGGAAGGAAGGGGAGGAGAGGAGGAAGAAAGTAGTAAGAGGGAGGAGGGGGGGGAAAGGGAGGCAGAGGATGAATGAGGGAGAAGGTAAAAGGAAAGATGAGGAAGATGGTGTCACTGGGGACAAGGAATGAGGAAAGAAGTGGAGAAGAGGGTAGAAGAGGTAGGAGCGAGAGAGGAGGAAGAGGAAGAAGGAAAGAGCGGGAAGGAAAGAAAGAGTGGAAGTCATAAAAAGAGAGAGAGAGAGAGAGAGAGAGAGAGAGAGAGAGAGAGAGAGAGAGAGAGAGAGAGAGAGAGAGAGAGAGAGAGAGAAATGGGAAAGGGGAGGGAAGAAGTCACAGGAGAGGAACAAATAGGAAGGAAGGATAGAAGGGAACAGGAAAGACAAAGTAGAAAAAAAGGGGAAGGAGGGATGGAGCATGGAGAAAGGAGGTAAGAAGAAAGAGGTGGACAGGAAAGGACTGGACAATAAGAAGGAAGAAGAAGAGGGGATAGGAAGAACGAGCGAAAGGAAATAGGGGAATGAATGAGAAAGAAAAGCCGTGGAATGAAGGTATGTGAAAAAAGAGGGTGAAGGAAGAATGGACAGGAGAGTAGGAGAATGAAGAAGGAGAAAAGGAGTAAAAGAAGCAGTGGAAGGAAAGAGCTGGGAAGAAGAGGAAGGAGAAGGAGAAGGAAAAGGAGGAGGAAGAAAAGGAGAAGGAAGAAGGAAAGATTAAGGAGGAAGACGAGAAGGAGGAGGCGGATACAAAGAAGGACAAGGATAAGGAGGAGGATGAGAAAGAAGGAATGTAAACTGTGGACAGTTGAGCAGGAAGTGAAATAAACGACGGGGTAATGAGAGGCGGACAGTGTGACAACAAGATATTGAGAGAGAGAGAGAGAGAGAGAGAGAGAGAGAGAGACAGACAGAGACAGAGAGAGAGGGATGCAAGCGACAGAGAAAAGGAAGGAAGAGGAGGAGACAGAAGTTTGTTTATCACAGAGTAAGGTATGACAGTAACCGGAGAGTTGGGTTCATCTCTCTCTCTCTCTCTCTCTCATCAGAGTTATCTTTACCAGCTGAATAGGGCGTATTTTCGGGTTTAATAAGCTTGATTTCCTTAGTTTTCTGCAGTAGGTTAACGCGTTTTCATTCCATTACCAGACTATTATGATTTAGTGTAGAAAAGCACTATTATGGTGGAGTTTAGAACTCTATTCTGAGCAGCTCTGGAGAAAGTAACACTTCTTCCTTGGCTGGTTATTCTGCGCATTTCATACAGTATCTTCATATATGTGATGGACGCAAACTTATGTTGATATTGGAACTATTTAGATAGCGCACAAGAAGTTACAAGGTAATAAATATATCCTATCGGTAAAAAAAAGATGTGTTAGACAGCTCCCAGGATATCTAAAATATAAGGCCGAGAAGAATCTCCATTTTTTCCCCCAAGTTCTGTATCTAAAGCCCGACATTCCATAGCGTGAGAAGAGGCCTTGACCAAAACCCCATCAGGCACTCCTGTACCAAGTTAACTGTGTATTCTCCTCACACTCCCACATCACGCTGCCCTCTCTCCAAAACTCCAAAACTGATACTGTTTGAATTTGGCGCGTTTGTCACCCAAAGAGGATAGGCCAACATCCATCCCAGTCCCGTCACCTATGAACTGCAGAGTAAACATTTCTTTAGCCATTCTTCTCCCGTCACCCACACACTTGCTCTCACACCTTGCTTGGCAGGGTCATTTGAGTTCCCATTATTTTCTTAATATTTTTTACCTACTTCTAAAAATGCTATGTATATGAGAGAGAGAGAGAGAGAGAGAGAGAGAGAGAGAGAGAGAGAGAGAGAGAGAGAGAGAGAGAGAGAGAGAGAGAGAGAGAGAGAGAGAGAGAGAGAGAGGGAGGGAGAGTAGGAGCATGATTACGTTGCGGATATTTTCTTCTAGACGTCCAGCGGGGCACATTCCTCTCTGTTTACATCAGACACATATCGCTACACTCGGCCAGAGACCTAGCTCTCCCACGAGTGCAAAACTTCTCTTTTAAATGGTTTGCTTTCATGTACAACCTCTTTTTTTCTACACACACACACACACACACACACACACATACACTAGAATTCTGTGGTGAGAGAAAAAATGAGGATGGAAGGAGGGTAAGAGAGGTAGGAAGAAAAGAATGAAAGAGGGAAATAGGGAGGAAGGGAAAGAGTGAAGGAAAGAGGAAAGGAATGAATAAAGGGGAAAGGGATGAAAGTAGAAAAGTGGAAAGTAGGGATGGAAGCGCACAAAAAAAAGAAAAAAAGAAAAAGAAAGTGGGTGCAAAGGAAAGATGGAGGAAAGGAAGCAGGGAAGGAGGGACGGAAATGGAATCAAAAGCCGGAAAGCCCAGAAAACTTACATGGAAATTCACACGATTTAGGGCCATAAAAAGGAGAGAGTAGAGTGATTTACTGAGAGAGAGAGAGAGAGAGAGAGAGAGAGAGAGAGAGAGAGAAAGAGAGAGAGAGAAAGAGAGAGAGAGAGAGAGAGAGAATAATAGTTTTCTGATGTCTAGCCCTTAGGTTCGACCATCACACGGCCAGATGATAAGACGGAAAGGAAACATAATGATACAGGAGGGAGGGAGGAAGAGAGAAGGAGAATGGAGGAGGTAAGGAGGAGAGAAGAAAAAATTAGAGGGAGGAAGGGGGAACAGAGAAGGGAAGGAAGAAGGAAAGAGGGGTGAAGACGGAAGAACAGGGAGGTGGACTCATGGAGTGCAATGGAAGAAGAAAGAAGAAAGAGGATAGAAGGGCAGAAGGAGTGAAAGTCTGGAGGAAAAGAGAGAGGAGGAAAGAAAAAGAGGGAAGGTTAGAAAAAGAGAGGAGGAGGGAAGGAGACGGGAGGAAAGAAGGGGAGGGGGAGTTAGAAAGCAAGAAGAAGGGAGGAAAAGGAAAAAAGAAGAGGAGAGATAAGAAGTAAACGTAGAAGGAAGTACAGGAAGGAAGACAGAAAAGTAAAGATAAGGCAGAGAAGAGAAAAGAGGAGGAGGGACGGATTTAGGAAAGTAAAAGACAGAAAAAGAGGGGGATAGAAAAAGAACGGTGAGAGAATGAGAAGAAAGATGAGGAAGGAAAAAATGGAAGGATGAAAAACGAGCGAAAGGCAATGGGAGAGACAATGAGAAAGAAAAGGAGAGGAATGAAAGAGAGAGAAGAAGGAGGGTAAGGAAAGAAAGGACAGGCGAGTAGGAGGAGGAGGAAAGAGAGAGGGAGAGAATGAAAGAGGAGGAGAAAAGAGGTAGGGGAAGAAAGGGCAGGAAAGTAGAAGGAGGAAAAAGGAAGAGAAGTAGGAAGGAGAGGAGGAGAAAGAGAAGGAGGGAGAGATGGGGAAAGTGAATAAGAAAGATGAAATGAAACCTGTGGGCAATGAAGCAGGAACTAAAATCAAAATGGTGCACTGAGAGGTGAAGAGTGTCGTAAGGAGACAGTGAGAGGGGGGCGGGGAAGGTGGGAGTTGAGGAAGAGTAGGGATGCGAGAGAGAGAATGGCAGAGGAGGAAGAAGGAAAAGGGACGGGAAGGAGGGATGTTGGACGGTAGAAGATGAGAGAGAGAGAGAGAGAGAGAGAGAGAGAGAGAGAGAGAGCATTTGTGTGTTTTATATCTCTTCTTGTGCGCTTTTTACTGGACACATCGTTCTTTCGTTACACCAGATACAATTCTCTACCGCTTGGCCACAGGCGTCCTTCTGTCGTCTAAATCTTCCTCATCCGCTCTTTTCTTCTCTGTCCATGTCTGTCGTTTTCTTAAATGTTGTGTTCTCGTGGTTCAGACACACACACACACACACACACACACACACACACACACACGTTTATATGTTTTCTCTTTGTCTAAGCAGTGTAATAAGGCCTTCACTGTCATGACGTTTGTTTTTGGTTTCCCAGACAATTTTTTTGGAACATGGAAAAGATTCCTTTCACTGAATGGCTCAGTGAAGCTCCACTCCCCAGGAAAAGAAACATAATTTATAAAGCCTGGAGTTTCATTCAAACGTGTATAATGGCATAGTTAGCCCTGTAGAGGTTCCTTTAACAATGCCATAGTTAGCTGTGAATACGGTTTCTCTAATGGTTATTAGGTAATATGTTTCGGTCGAACTTCTGGTTTTTCATAATCATCATCATGTTCAAACCTCTTGTTCATCATCATCATCATCGTGTTCGAACCTCTTGTTCAGCATAATCATCATCATGTTCAAACCTCTTGTTCCAGCATAATCATCATCATGTTCAAACCTCTTGTTCCAGCATAATCATCATCATGTTCAAACCTCTTGTTCCAGCATAATCATCATCATGTTCAAACCTCTTGTTCCAGCATAATCATCATCATGTTCAAACCTCTTGTTCAGCATAATCATCATCATGTTCAAACCTCTTGTTCCAGCATAATCATCATCATGTTCAAACCTCTTGTTCCAGCATAATCATCATCATGTTCAAACCTCTTGTTCCAGCATAATCATCATCATGTTCAAACCTCTTGTTCCAGCATAACCATCATCATGTTCAAACGTCTTGTTCCAGCATAACCATCATCATGTTCAAACCTCTTGTTCAGCATAATCATCATCATGTTCAAACCTCTTGTTCCAGCATAACCATCATCATGTTCAAACCTCTTGTTCCAGCATAATCATCATCATGTTCAAACCTCTTGTTCATCATCATCATCATCATGTTCGAACCTCTTGTTCCAGCATAACCATCATCATGTTCAAACCTCTTGTTCATCATCATCATCATCGTGTTCGAACCTCTTGTTCAGCATCATTATCATCATGTTCGAACCTCATGTTCATCATCATCATCATTATCATCATCATCGTTCGCCTAGAAAATGAGCGTGCCTTGCCCATTCTTGGTGCAAGCTGTGGAAATGGGTAAAAGAATCACTATAATTGTCTGGATCAATCGGTAGAGAGGTGGCCTGCAGTCCTAACGGACCCAGGTTCAAATCCCCGCTGGGGCAGGAAACAGTTTAAGGATTTGAATTTCTTAAAAATTAGACTTTACTGATCTACCAGAAGACCCGCCGACATGTCGTAAAAATACCTCCGCTAATACCAATACACCAGTCCTGTATGAGACAGCCCTAGCATGTATTCAATATGGACGGTGGGTGTTAGCGCCGAAGTGGTGACATGTAGAGGTGTATGGTACGTAGGAGGACACTAGGCCTTGATAGCAGGCTGTGAAGCCTATGTCCAGAGTCGGACACACACACACACACACACACACACACACACACACACAAAAGATCCCTCTTGTAATATCGCCAATTGCAGGTCTTGTTTTCTGGGATGACAGGGACTCAGCAACCACTCAGCTTACTAAACAGGTAATAATCTAACCTTTCTTATCCCCCCCTCCCTGGGGGTAGGGGTGTTTCAAGAATACTACCCCAGTATCCCTGTTTGTCGTACGAGGCGAGTAAAAGGGTTGGTGGTGGGTTAGTGCCCCACCTCGTAAAAAGAACTAACTAAACAACCAAATAAAGCTCCTCGGACCCAGACGGACCATACGTTGACGACTAAGGAACGGACAAAGGACATTCTTAGGGTGGGGACATGGAATGTGAGAGGGGTGAATGATGAAGTGAAAGAGAGAGCGATTGTTCAGGTGCTTGAGGATGCAAGAGTGGATATATGTGGATTGACTGAAACTAAATGGAAAGGTGAAAGGGTCTGAGTGGGAATATGATTTAGGTATATGTGCGGGAGTTAATGAGAATGAGAGGGCAAGAGAGGGAGTATGTCTGATGATATGCAAGAAGTGGAAGGAGAATATAAAAGAGTATGGAACAGTCGGTGCAAGGATTGCATGGGTGAGGATGAAAGTAGGTATACAAGCATGGGCGATTGTATGTGTGTATGCACCGACAGAGGACCGAGTGGCAAGAGTGAAAGATGAGTTTTGGGCGAGTGTAGAAGCATGTATGGACAAATCTGAGAGGAGCGAGAGAGTGCTTTTGATTGGCGACCTGAATGGCAAAGTTGGGAATGTACGAGTGGATGGAGTAGTTGGTCAGTGGGGTGTGCCAGCTGAAGTAGATGGGAATGGTAGTGTTTTGGTGGACGTCTGTGCTGGTAAGGGGTTAGCCATAGCTAACACCCACTTTTGGCATAAGATGATCCACAGGTATAGGCCTACATGGAAAGTAATGAGGAGGATGGATGGTGAACTTGTTGAACGAAAGGCAATGGTAGACTACATGTGTGTGGATGAGCGAATGAGAAGACAAGTGTTGGATGCAAGAGTGTGGAGAGGGTGGGGGAATAGAGTCTGACCATCACTTAGTGATGGCCAAGGTAAAGCTGCAAAGAAAATGGTTGAGGAGACGAAGGGGAAGACAGGAGGAAACAGCTCCTGTGAGAAGAGTGGAGAAGCTGCAAGATAGTGAGAAAATGGTAGAGTATAAGAGCATAATGGAAAAAAGATTGGGAAGGTATGAGTTAGAGCAGATGGAAGGTGTGGAAGACGTATGTAAGATATTCATGGAGGAGATATGTGCAGCGTGTGAGGTGGTTTGTGGAGTGAGGAGATGCAAGGGTGTGCAAGGGACAGCATGGTGGAATGATGAGGTGAAACGAGCTGTGGAGCAAAAGAAGAAGGTATATAGTGAATGGTTAGCGAGTAGAGGTAGGGGAGAAGATGAGAGAGAGAAGAGAGAGGTATATGTGAGCAGGAGAAGGGAGGTGAAGAGACTGGTGAAGGAGAGAAAGAAGAAAGTGGATGAAGAATTTGGGAGGAATCTGAGTGTGAAATGGAGGGTGAGTAAGAAATTGTTTTGGAAGGAGGTAAAGAAAGTAAGGCAGTGTGAAAGGGGAAATAGTAGGAGGGTGAAAGATAGGAATAATAGATTGTTGGTGGAGAAGTGAGAGAAACTGAGGAGATGGAAGGAGAACTTTGAGGATTTGTTGAATGTATAGAGAGTGAGAGCAGTGCGAGTATAAGTGGTTGGGGAATGGCTGGGAGAAGAAGAGATGAGAGAAGGGAGGAAGAGATCAGTAGGGCGGATGTAGTGGAAGCAATGAAGAAGATCAAGATGGGAAAGGACCCAGGAATTGATGGAGTGTGTGGTGAAATGCTGAGGTATAGGGGTGAGATTGTTGTGAGTGGATAAGGAAGTTGTGTAGATTGGCTTGGGAAGAGGGAAGGGTTCCAGAGGACTGGAAATCAGGTATAATTGTTCCTCTGTACAAAGGAAAAGGGGAGAGAGAAGTATGTGGTAACCATAGGGGTATTTGCCTTCTTAGTGTGACTGGAAAATTGTATGGTAGAATACTCATTGATAGGGTTAGGCATATGACAGAGGAGCTAGTTGGAGAAGAATAAGGGGGATTTAAGAAGGGAAAAGGGTGTGTAGATCAAATATTTGTTCTAAGATGTTTAGTGGAGAAGTATCTAGGGAAGGGAAAGAAAGTGTATGCTGCCTTCATGGACTTGGAGAAAGCTTATGACAGAATAGATAGGCAAGGTATGTGGAAGGTATTAAGAATCTATGGAGTGGAGGGGAAATTGTTGAGTGCTGTGAAGAGTATGTACGAAGGAGCTAGGACTACGGTGTGAGTGGATGGTGAGCTGAATGAGTTCTTTGATCTCAATGTGGGACTGAAACAGGGTTGTGTGATGTCTCCATGGCTGTTTAATATATACATGGATGGGGTTGTGAAGGAGGTGCAAGGTAGGGCAGTGGATGTGGGGGTGGCTCTAATGAATGAGGGTGAGATTTGGAAAATTCCGGTGTTGCTGTTTGCTGATGATACAGTATTGTTGAGTGGAGATGAACTGGAGTTGCAAGGTTTGGTGAATGAATTTGGGACAGTGTGTAGGAAGAGGAAACTGAAAGTTAATGTAAACAAGAGTAAAGTTATGGTGTTTGAGTGGAATAAAGTCACAGAATGTACAGTGAGGTTGGATGGTGAGGATATGGAGAATGTGAGTGCATTCAATTACTTGGGTAGTGTGATGAGTAAGGATCGAACGCTGGGGGATGAAGTGCGTGAAAGGGTACAGCAGTTGAAAGGCTGTTGGATCACTGAAAGCAGTGATGAGAAATAGGGAGGTGAGTATGGAAGTTAAGAAGTCACTGCATAATAGTATTGTGATCCCTACCCTGACGTATGGAAGCGAGGCATGGACCTTGCAAGAGGGGAACAAGCAAAGAGTGAGAGCAGTGGAAATGAATTACTTGAGAGGAGCATGTGGAGTGACGTGGAGGGACAGGTTGACAAATGAAGAAGTGAAGGAACGTTGTGGGGTGGATGTGGATGTGGTTGAGAAGATAAAGAGAAATACACTGAGGTGGTTTGGACATATGGAGAGAATGGAGAATGAAAGACTGACTAAGAGGGTGTATGTAGGTGAGGTGGAGGGAGGGAGAAGGAGGGGTAGACCGAGGATGAGGTGGAGGGATGGAGTTGAGAAGTATAAGAGGGAGGGGAGAGTGAGTTAGGGGGAGGGTAGTCAAATGGTGGGCGACAGAGCGACTTGGAGACGTTTTGTCTGCGGCCACACTTTGCGGGATTAGGGCGTCGGGCTATAGATAGATAGATTTACACATATCGCAATATTTTTTTAATAATGACCTATTATCTACATTGCACTTTAGTCTCAACTTGTACAGTACTGGTGTAAACCATCTTGATACTATAGCAATGGAAATAATACATAGAAGAAGCAGCGGTGCCAAGGAACAGCAAACCCGTCCCCGGCAGTCATTTTAGTTCTTACGTATAAACACAACAGGATATCTAGAAAAAGATATTACATATAAAATTTGGAGTAAATCGGGTGAAAAATGACGATTTTATGCCCATTTGAAATTTTAGGCCCGACCCACCTGACATTGCACCCCCCTACCGCTAACTGGGGGAGAGCTTACCCCCCTGATGTAATGAGGCATGTCACAGGATGCAGATTTGAAAGATGCACCTTTATGTTTGGTTTCATGTCGATATGATGAATTTGAAAGGAGTTATGGTGATAAAAGGGATTTTTTTTTTTTAAATACATTTTTTGGGCCTATAGCCTGGGCCTCGTCCCAATTTGGCCCCCAAATTAATCAGGTGATCAGTAGGTCATAGCCCATCATCCTTGTAATTTTAGTCAAAATCGCACCTGTAGTTTTCGCGTAAAGTTAACAGACAGAAAAACAAACAAACAAACAAACCGAGTGAAAATAATACCCGTCCCCAAGCCCCTCCGAGGCGGGGACGGGTAATAAGTCGATGTGGAAGAGGCACTGCTAAGCCTCCTATGCCACTTATAAGACCCTAAACTTTCTTAGTTCTGTTTGTTTTATCATACTGTCATTTTCCTCATCCATTTCATCCCCTTTGAAGACAGTGTTAAGGTGCATTCTGCTAAGTAAGTTGTTACGAAGGAGTTGCAACGAAGCCTTCTAAGCTCACTATAATGACTCGCTAGTCCTTATTCCTCTCTGTTAATCTTTGTTTACGTTCTACTCGCCTTTGTCTCATTATTATTTTGTTTGTCTCTTCCTTTTTATCCACTCAGCCCCACTCTGCCTTACGTGCCACTTGAGGCCTCATCATCCACTTAAGTGCTTGACGGGAGACGGAAAATGTGAGGTAGTTTGGGAGGGGAGAGTTTATGGGAGAGAGGAGAGGAGGCAGATGGAGAGAAAAGGTGGAAGACGGGAGGAGGAGATGTACTGAAATGGTTAATGAAAGCTGTATGCAACACCCCCATTTCAGAACAAGATGTTCTCTACCTGAACATAATCGTCTGGTCTTAGTACGAATACATTGAAAAATAGGTCATCGTAGTGAAGGTGTTAATACCGGTCACAGTCCCGCCTTGTGTTGCGTACAAATAAACACGCACGCTGGGAAAACACAAATTAGCCACGATCATTAGTCTTACTTTCATAGGGATCCAGTTCTCAGAAAGAGTCCTAGTTGTAGGATCCAAACCCATTCTGACCCATTAGCAAGTCTTAATACCAGATAACAGCTTTAGTTGTACTTCCTCTTTTCTATCCTTCTCCTACACACATTGATTACAGTCCACAACAGATATCCTTGTTGTACCTGCTACGGACTCCTATGTATGTACTCCTATGTACTGCTTCATTTACAGTACATATTCATTCCTGTTGCTGTGAAGTATTTGTGCCAATGCTTTAGAAGATGAAAGGATAAACAGTCTTATAAACAATCTAACCTCAATGCAGTTTCTGTGTACGGGTCTGCCTCAAGATTTCTGTGGGCACTTGTGGTTGCTTGGTTAACTACTTTTAGGACCTTCATTCAGGGTGTAACCATTGCTCATGGTGTAGGGTGTAGTATAGGTTCAGAGCTTCGTGAATGGGGAGCATGATTTAAGAAGGTGTTAATATTGCCTGCTGAGATAGATGAGAATGGGAGTGCGCTAGTGGACATTTGTGCTGGGAGGGGGTTGGTAATAGCCAATACCCTCTTCAGGCATAAAATGATCCACAGGTATACATGGCGAGTGATGAGAAGGGTGGGTGGTGAACTGAATGAAAGGAAGGCAGTGATTGATTATGTGTGTGTGGATGAAAGGATGCGAAGATGTGTAAAGGATGCAAGAGTGTATAGAGGTTGGGGGAGTGGACTTTCTGACCACTACTTGGTGGTGGCCAGAATTAGGTTGCAAGTAAGATGGAGGAATAGAAGAAGGGAAAGACGAGAGGAAGGAGTAGTTGCAAGGAGAGTGGAAAGGTTACAAGAGGATGAGAAAAAGGCAGAGTATAAGAGAGAAGTGGAGGAACGATTGGGCAAATATGAATTGGAGCAGATGGGAGACGTGGAAGGTGTGTGTAAGATATTTACAGAAGAAATATGTGCAGCATGTGATGTGGTGTGTGGAAGGAAGAGAAGACGGAGGGGGGTGCAAGGAACAGCGTGGTGGACTGAAGAGGTGAAGCAGGCTGTGGCACAAAAGAAGAAAGCATACAATGAATGGATGAGAAATAGGGGCGTGGAAGAAGTTGAGAGGCGGAAGAGAGAGTTATATGTGGAAAGGAAGAGAGAGGTGAAAAGATTAGTAAGAGAGAGTAAGAAGAGAGTGGATGAGGAATTTGGAAGGAATTTGAGTGTAAAGTGGAGGGACTGTAAGAAAATGTTCTGGAGAGAAGTGAAAAGAGTAAGACAGGGTGGAAGTGAAGTTAGCAGGGGAGTGAAAGATAAAAATGGTAGATTACTAGTGGAGAAGGGAGAAAAAGTGAGCAGATGGAGAGAACACTTTAAGGAATTGTTGAACGTGGAGGATGGAAGTAATGCGAGTATAAGTGGCTGGGGAATGGCTGGGAGAAGGAGGGAGGTGAGAAGACAGGAAGAAATCAGTAGGATGGAAGTTGTGGAAGCAATGAAGAAAGTTAAATCGGGGAAAGCCCCAGGAATTGATGGAGTGTGTGGTGAAATGCTGAAGCATGGGGGAGAGATAGTAGTAGAATGGATGTGGAAGATGTGCAGATTGGCCTGGGAGGAAGGTAGAGTCCCGGAGGATTGGAAGTCAGGTATAATTATTCCCTTGTACAAAGGAAAAGGGGAAAAAGAAGTGTGTGGTAATCATAGGGGCATTTGTCTTCTTAGTATAATAGGAAAAGTGTATGGTAGGTTACTTATAGACAGAGTTAGAGAAAGAACAGAGAAATTAGTTGGAGAAGAACAGGGAGGCTTTAGGAAGGGAAGAGGTTGTGTAGATCAGATATTCATTCTTAGATCTTTAGTGGAAAAGTTTCTAGAGAAGGGAAAGAAGTTGTATGCGGCTTTCATGGATTTGGAGAAAGCATATGACAGGGTGGATAGACAAGGATTGTGGAAAGTGTTAAGAATATATGGAGTAGATGGGAAGTTGTTGAATGCTGTGAAGAGTATGTACGATGGTGCGAAGGCTGCAGTGCGTGTGGATGGTGAACTAAGTGAATTTTTCTCTGTGAAAGTTGGTTTGAAACAGGGATGTGTCATGTCTCCATGGTTGTTCAATCTGTACATGGATGGGGTAATAAAAGAGGTACAAGGTAGGGTAGTGGATGTTGGAGTGGCCCTGGTGAGAGAGGATAGTGTTTGGAAACTCCCTGTACTGTTGTTTGCAGATGATACTGTGTTGTTGAGTGAAGACGAAGGGGAGCTGCAAGGCTTGGTGGATGAGTTTGAGAGAGTGTGTAAGAAACGGAACCTAAAGGTGAATGTAGGGAAGAGTAAAGTGATGGTCTTTGAGAGAGGTGAAGTCAGTGAATGTACAGCGAGGTTGGATGGTGAGGAATTGGAAAATGTGAGTACGTTTAAGTATTTTGGTAGTGTGATGAGTAAGGATGGAGGTTTGGAGGGTGAAGTGCTTGAAAGGGTACAGCAGGGAAGAAAGGTTGCTGGTTCCTTAAAAGCAGTGATAAGAAACAGGGAAGTGAGCATGGAAGTAAAAAAGTTACTACATGACAGTATTGTGATACCAACTCTAACGTACGGAAGTGAAGCTTGGACATTGTTGGAAGGACACAAGTCAAGAGTGAGAGCAGTGGAAATGAGTTATTTAAGAGGAGCCTGTGGAGTCACGTGGAGAGACAGGCTGACGAATGAGGATATAAAGGAGCGTTGTGGTGTGGATGTGGATGTGATAGGAAGCGTTGTGAGGAACACACTGAGGTGGTTTGGTCATGTGGAGAGGATGGAGGGTGAAAGATTGACGAAGAGAGTGTATGTGAGTGAGATGGAGGGTGGAAGAGGGAGGGGGAGACCGAGGATGAGATGGAGGGATGGGGTGGAGAGGTATATGAGAGAGGGGGGTGTGAGTTGGGAGCAGGGCAGTGAAATGGTGGGGGACAGGGCGACTTGGAGGCGATTTGTTTGTGGCCACCCCAAACGGGATTGAGGCGTCTGGCAATAGATAGATAGATAGAACCATCGCCTTACTCTTGAACAGTGTTGACTGGAGGGTGGAGGAGTAGGTTTTGATGTGTGTGTGTGTGTGTGTGTGTGTGTGTGTGTGTGTGTGTGTGTGTGTCCCTTCCACAGAAAGCGCACCTCAGTAGTTATCATGTCGTGCCTTGTCACACAGTCACGATTATCAGTCATTCTATCTGTCTTTCAATTAATCGGTCTATCAGTCAATCTGTCTATTTGTAAGTTCATTTATCTATCATCTATCTATCTGTATACCTATCTCTACTCAGATTTATCTATCTTGCTATCTCTCTGTGTGCCTATATCTATCTATCTACGGGAATTTAAGTATCTCTCCATCTGTCTATCTATTGGTGTGTTTGTTGTCCCCTCTGCGGAAAGACGTACCCGCTCTCACTCACCAGTTTTTTACACGATTTAAGTGAATTGGAGTGATTATTCCGTGTGCTCTCACTCACCAAATAGTGCATCTGTGTGTATAAGTGTCTTGGAAGTATTATTCCAGTGAAAGGTGTGAAAATCCAGTGTATGCTAGTGTTTTTTGCTGTGTTTTAAGTGTGAAAAGCTCTGTCTGGTCGTGTGTTTGTTTATCTACGTTTGGCGCCAAATAGGGTGACCGTTAGGTGGTTATTGTTCTCGTGGAAGTGATTAGTATTACCCCGTGTAAATTAGAGCTACAGTTGGGTGAGTGTTAACTGTATGTTGTTTCACCAGTAAGAACAGTTTATAACCTGTCGGAACTGATTGGAACTTTTGTTTTGTTTTGATTTCTTTGTTCGAGCTTATGTAGGCTGAGTGGAATTTTGTAATGTTTTGGCTTGTCTTTGTATGAACTGAGCTTTATTTTCTGATGATACAGCAGTTCAGTGTAATTGTTGTGTATCAACAGTAGTGTGGGAACGATTTTGTGACGATTCAAGCAGTTTGTGGCGATCTGTTGTGACTGTGGTTGGCGCCGTTGTGTTGGTAGATGTAAACAACTGCAGTCTGGTACAGTATACTTGGTGTATTTAGTGTTAAGTATTCCCCTGTGCACAGTGTGTGAGTGAGTGAGTACTATTCCCTTAGTTTTTGTTTACATCCCAGGTTTACAGTTACCCTTATAGGTAAGATATAATTATATTTTCATATGTGGTAACTTTTCAGGTGACAAACAACTTATTTGTGTATTGTAAGACTCTGTTGTAACTTCATTGTTGTTGTATTTCAGGTAATATAATTTTAGTTCTTCATTCCAGGTAACGGTTAGCTTTTCATTCTTTGTAACAAGTGTACATGTATTACTAACCAGTAAGGTAGCATTTCCTGTACAATTCTAAACAGCAACAAGATCCCCACCAGTAAAACCTGTAACCATTGCATAAATTGTCACTGTTCTAGCAGGTTTTGTATATAACTTATTCTTGTTCCAATATCTCATCCAGGTACTAATCAGTATTACCAAATTCTTTTTCTCTGATTAATCCTTGCAGTTACCTTGCATTTCAGAATGCCGCGGAACATCATTTGCGTAACCTGCTCCGGTAGTTTCACCGGATCCTTTTATACGGACCGCACCTTTGTTTGCAGGATGTGCAAGCTACGTCAGAGCCTGGAAGACAAGCTGACCAAGGCAATAAACAAAATTAACAGTCTGACCCAAAAAGCAGATGTGCTGGAGGAATTCATTGCGAGTAATGTCGGACACACTGCAGAGGACAATGTCACTGCTAGGCCAACTGCAGTCCAGGTTGACCATCCTCCTCCTGCTGTAGTTACTTCTCCCCCAACCGTACAGAATGAGTTCCAGCCAGTGCGGAATCGTGCAAGGCTTGTAAGGAAAAGAAGCATCATTCCTGTAACAACATACAACAAGTTTCAGATTCTAACAGAAGTAGAGGAAGAGCCCCATGAGGCACGGGTTGTGGGGGACTCCATCATCCGTGGAATTTTGCGGCCGGGCACCCTCTAAACGAAAGCGTTTTTGTATTTCACGTGCAGGAGTAGATGACGTAACAGAGGCTGTGGATGACGTTTTTGAGAATGTGGAAAATGACAGCCTTGTTATCATTCATACAGGTACCAACGACGTCATGCGAACCCGATCAGAGGAGCTGATGGAGAAGTACAGGAAGATGATCCGACGCTACAAGGAGAAAACTAACCATATTTTAATTTCAGGCATACTACCAAGGATTAATGCAGGGAATGACTTCTTCAGCAGAGCATTTAGTATTAATAACAGAGTCAAGTCACTTTGCTTACAGGAAGGAGTTCAGTTCATCGACACGTGGAACCAATTTTACGAGCAGCGTACACTGTTTACGAATGACGGACTACACTTGAATGCTGTTGGTTCTACCCGTCTCGGTCGTTTGCTTAATGATGCTGTAATTATTTCTTGAGAAAAAACAAGCATCACGGGAGGCAAACGTAGATGTCATACGATCTGATAAATCAATAAATAATGGAAGCTCCCCACATCAGAAAGGAAAGCACATTAAAGCAATCCTTGCAAATGCTCGTAGTCTATGTAATTAATTTTGATTTAGAGGCCCTTGCCTTTACTGAAGATTATGATGTAACTGGAGTAACAGAATCGTGGCTAAATACTGTGCAGAGAGATTTTCTAGCAGAGTTTAATTTACCAGGCTATCACATTTTCAGTTGTGAAAGGAAGAATCGAGCAGGGGGCGGCGTGCTGTTATATGTTAAATTAGGATTTCATCCAGTCGAAATTACCAAGCCATGTATTGAAAACATCGACACTATTTATATTCAGCTTAGAAATGAATAGTGTCATAAAATCACTCTTGGGTTAATTTATCATCCACCTGGTCAGCCACTCAACACTGATAATGAAATTTACAATCAAATTGCTGAACTATCTTGTATGCAAAGCACTGTAATATTTGGTGACTTTAATTTACCAGTTCCAAAATGGGAAGAAGCCCTATCCTCACACACAGGGTCAGACCTATATACAAATTTGCAAGAAAGTTCTTTGTATCAATTTGTAAATTATCCGACACGTGGAGCTAACATCCTTGATCTTGTCTTAGCTACATCAGAAAATGTAGTGAGTAATGTTATTGTAGGAGAAGAATTCAGTACAAGTGATCATCGCATAGTAAGCTATCTATCTATCTATATAGATAGATAGATAGATAGATGGATGTGTGTGTGTGTGTGTGTATTTTTCCAACTGCACCAGCTGATATCTAAGGCATTAACCGAAAACTCTGTCACGATGAATCACTGGTGGATGTTGTGCTGAGGCTGGGGATCGCATTGCCGTGCTGTTTGTACTGCAAATAAGTAAAGATGAATATTACATCGTCGTGATTAGATTCTAATTTAATAAGTAAGTGTGAGTACTTATATAGTTTTTAATACTCGTTTTAAATGCTGTGCCTCGTATCTAAAGCGAAAGGAAAAGTTACTCACCATTCATCATTAAAGTCCGTAATCCCTTTAGTATGGTGACTACTTTTTCATTTACATTTGGCTTCCACCAAACCATTTAGTTCACCTACAAATGGAACTGTACTGTAGTAGTGATGGGGTAAATGAAAGTTGAATCATGTAAGTCAAGCTCGAGGAGCCTGTCCGAAGATTTGATAAAATCGTGTGGTGATACCAAGAATAAGCTGTGAAATGCCTCACTAGAATATAAGGGTTAATACAAACTCTCCAGTTATCACATCTTTATGCAGAGTCATATTTATGCAAGTATGTTCGTTACTGTAAGACAAATCCTTCAGTCCGCTTATGCAGTTTTAGTTCATTCTTGCTAACTAAAGACGATTTTATTTAGAAGATTTCTCGACTGGAGGGATTAGATACTGCCTTCGCTGACAGTTTTACAGGTAGAGATCCTTCCTACGTTGAATATGATCGTCTAAAGACAGCAAGAAAAAATAAAATGTACGTTCTCCTAGTGAAGGCATTTACTACAGAAGACTTTCCTTTAGTTGAATTAAAATCGCCGAGTGATTAAAAGAAAATAAAAGAAGAAATGAATAAGATTTCAGGGAGACAGATTAGGCAAAAAAGCAATAGTATGAATTTCATTTACAAGGTACAGTATATTGATTACTCTCACAGTACGGTACTCTGTAACTATTATGCCTCGGCCAATGTATCACTGTCAAGTTACACTCTTCAGTGATTCACACCTCATGAGGGACATGTACTCTCTCTCTCTCTCTCTCTCTCTCTCTCTCTCTCTCTCAGACAATGGTCCATGGTGGGAAAAGAAGGACAGGTGACAGGACTTTGTTGCTCCTTGCCCTAAGATCCGCGTTCAGCATCAGGCCTCAGTAAAGATTCAACCATTGTCGCTTCGTTCCGTTTGTCTGTATTCGACTGGACGGACCTCTTTATAGGGGACACATTGTGGAATCTTGGTAATTTAAATTTTTCTGAAGAAAGTTTCTGATTTAAATGGTACAGCTGGATATCTTCAAACCTGTATATAAATGCGGAAATGAGGGGAGGGAAACTGTACATAAAGGAAAAGTGTCTGTGAGTTTGTTAGGTGTTGTGAAGTACTCTGCCTGATTAAAATTAAGGTTTACAAGACGTAAAAAAGAACTCTGTGAGGTTGAAAACACTACCACAACACACACACACACACACACACACACACACACACACACACACACACAACCATACCATGAACTATAGGCTCACGCTTTACACTACCACTCCATACACTGTCACTTTACACATTGCCATACCACACGATGATTTGCATTCTAAATAGATTTGGGGGAATTGGCAATTTCTCATCCTTTGCAGTTTATTCTGCAAAGTGCACCTGAGTATCATCTTGACATTGCTGATGCTGGCTATGTCTGTTAAGGTGCAGGATTCAGAATAAATCGTTATGGAAGATGAGTTACGAAGCCTCCAACACGGGCCCATGTGATACCATACTGTCACACGACGTACTACCACACCACACATACTATCACCCAACAAACTAATACCCTACAAACCACCACCGCACAAAATACCACCCCACAAAATACCACCCCACAAACTACCACCCCACCAAATACCACCCCACAAACTAACACCCTGCAAACTACCACTCCACAAACTTCCATCCCATAAAGTACCACCCCACAAAGTACCACCCCACAAAGTACCACCCCACAAACTACCACCCCACAAACTACCACCCCACAAACTATCTCACCACAAACTACCACCCCACAAACTACCTCACCACAAACTACCACCCCACAAACTACCACCCCACCAAATACCACCCCACAAATTACCATCCCATAAAGTACCACCCCACAAAGCACCACCCCACAAAATACCATCCCACAAAATACCACGCCACAAAATACCACCCCACAAACAACCACCCCACAAACAACCACCCCACAAACTACCTCACCAAAAACTACCACCCCACAAACTACCACCCCCATAAACTACCACACCAAACAACATCAAACCACACTCTACCACACTGCACACTACCATACCACATAGTACCACGTCACTCACTGTCTCACCACGCACACTACCACACCACACATTACAACACCACAAAGTACTACAGCACAGACAACCACATCGCACACTGTTACACCACACACCACCACACAAAAGGGTTATTATAACAACTTTGATACCATCCACACACAGACAGCAGAGGAAGACTAATACCATCGAGTGTTGTCTGAGAGTGGCGGCAGTGGATATTTTACAGGAGGAAGTGAGGGAGAGAGGCGATAAGACAGAGCCAAGGGGACGTGTTACACAGATACAGGCAGATGGAGATTAATACCTCAGTTAAAGGCGGTAATGTGTGTTTGTGGTTGGGAGGTGGTGAGGTGTGGGTGTGAGGGTGTGAGAGGTGGGGGTGGGGGTGAGATATATATTTTGGAAAGTTGTGGTTGGGAGGTGTTACAAGGATATAGGCAGATGGGGATTAATACATGTACTTCGGATGAACAGGATGATGTGTAGTCGGTATGGGAGATGGTAAGGTGTGTGAGTATTTGGGGTGAAGGAAATAAGTTTGGTTGTGAAGTGAAAGGTGTGGGTGAAGTGTGGCTGTTGATGACTAGTTGCGAGTGGGAGGTTTGGTCTGAAGGTATGAGGTGTGGGTGGCAGGAGGGTGAAAGGTTTGACTGACGGTGGATGTGTGGGTGAGGTGTAGGTGTAAATGAAAAGTTGTGGGTGGGAATTTGAAGGTGCGAGTGAGGGGTGTGGTAGTGTGTGGGTTGGGGTGAGGCAGTGGTGATAGGTGGGAGGTGATATGAGATGGTGAGAGGTGTGATCGTGAGGCATGGGTTGGATGTAGGGTGATGCAGAGGTGCGTGAAGTGTGATGTTGAAAGATATATGCAGTTGGGTGGTGGTGTATCAAGGGGGTGAAGTGAAAAGAATGGATCAGGCGAGAGGGGTAGGTGATAATGGAGTAAGGTGTGGGAAAATGAAAATAATGTGGAGTGGCGAGGCTGTGAGGCGTAGAGGGTGCGGTACCAGTAAAATGTAAAGTTAAATGCAAATATAGTGTGATTGGAGTGAGGTGTGAGATAATGTGGCACGATGTGAAATATGGCACTGCGTGAAATTTTAAAAGGTTTACTACTGAGGTGATTAAGCTAGAAAAAGTTAAAGTTGGGAACTGGACTCTGGAAAGTGTTCTACATGAGGTATGAGGGAGCAAATATTATACCGTGTTATCGTAGTTACCACTCTTGAGTACACTTTTCATAGCACACACACACACACACACACACACGCACACACACACACACATACACACACACACACACACACACACACACACACACACACACACACACACACACACACACATTTCCTTTTCCCTGGTACTTACAATTGCATTGTCACGAGTTGGCTAGTGACATTGGCTTTTGTGGGAAACCGCGAACTCAAGCGGAATCCCAGTTTATCGTTCAGTAACCGCTCATTCGGATGGAAGCCTTTTCAAATTAATTTTTCATTGTCATACGTGATCGTCCTTGTGTGAGACATTAGCGCTTCCGCTGAGCGATTTGTTTTGGGCGCGTTTCGCTCACTCGACCGTTAAAAAAATGCGGCCTCGCGCTCCCTTTTTCTTTCCCACGAGTTACTGAGTCCAGTGTCTGTTGTGACGGAGAGAGGTACTGTGCTCCAGAAGTGAGAGTAGAAAGAGGTCAGCTAGCACCCAGACTCCACTAGACTACAGTTCTCCACGCTCCCACCCTTCTTTGGGTGATACACCACATTCATTGTCCAGTATTTCCTTTTTGTATTTTCCTAGGTTTAAGAGTTTAGTTAAGTGAGCTGTTTCCTTACATGCTGGCCGGCTGCGCTGCATGTTGTGTTTTTTTCTAGGCGTAAGAATTTAGCTCTTGAGTGAGTGAGTGCGATCTCATTAATGTGATTTTTGAAATGTAACGTTATATCTATTTTTGTAATCAATAAATTTAATAGTTCCTTTTCTTGAGCTTAATATAATGTAAACTCTTGTTTCATTTCTCCGCAGTTAAGCCTATTTCTCTCATAGCTCCTAGCTTGCATAAACGTTTGCCATTCATAACTGGTACTTAGACCAGTCTTGTTGTATTAAGTTTAAAATCCGTTGTGCCTCCTAGGAGTTAAGCATCAGCAAGAACCTGATATTATTATTAGTTATTTATTGTTAGGGGTGAAGTAACTTTCTTCAGAGGCTAACAGTACTAATAAACAGCGATTGAGTAATTAGTCTCTGCTGTGTACTGTTGTGAAAGTTTATAAATTCTCGTTCTTAGAGAATCGTGCGAAGCAAGCCAGCGTAAAGTAATCGTTGCTTGATTTAGTAAGACAATCATTGTCCCTGCGCTTCAATATTATTGAACACTATCATTTTAAATAATATTTGCATCTATTTAAAAAAACCCGTGACAATTGGCGACCTCATTCCAGGATATTAACTCCTAGACCTAAAGCTATTCACGAGATAACACTCACTCGTTCATATTTAGGAATTTATCATTAAAGTTTATAGGCACAAGTTTACTGGTGTTTACCATTAATTTAGCAAGTGAATTTTGCTTTATTGATCCATAGAGTACTTAACTCTATTTAGTACTTTATATTTGGTAACGCCAGACGATTTTATTCACTCCTGGGTAGCCGCCGTACTCATTGTGTTAATTACTGAGTCTTTTCAGTTATTTGCATTTTTGCTTTATTCTTTTCCAGTTAACTAGATAAGACTGGTCACCACTAGCTTGTGTCTGTATTCTTTACTTGTGTTTATTAGTATTCGTTTGCGAAGCAGCAGTCAGTACTCAGTTTCGGTTTGCTTAGTAAATTAGCGTCATGGCTACCACTGTATTTTTACAGGAAGCCAAAGATATGGGTCTTACAGACCCAACTGAAATTAAAGAGTACATACTCTCACGGCATAATCAGGAGCAGCAGCGCGAGAATGATGCCCGTGAAGAGCGTAAGATTCAACGCGAACATGAGCGAGAACAGCGCAAATACGAGCGAGAACAACGCGAATACGAGCGTGAACAACGAGACAGAGAACGAGAACACGAACGTGCCGAGCGAGAAGCACGCGAAAAACATGAAGTGTTGAAGCTCAAGCGAGATTCCTTGGCTTCAGACACATCTGGTGCAGTTAATCCAAGCTCCACTAGCGCTCTTCCTACACATGTCCTGGCAACCCCATGCATCAAGCTTCCTTCATATAAGGAAAGCGAGCGAATCGAGCCGTACATAGCTCGTTTTGAGGACATGGCAGACATGTATCAACTGGATGAGGCAGCTAAGCGGATCCAATTTCTTAGTTTATTTGAGGGCCCTGCCCTCGATATTCTCCACAGAATTCGTGGAGACAATCTCACGTATGAGATGATGAAAGCTGCACTCATTAAGGCGTATGGTCTCACAGTAGACGATGCCAAAGTTCAGTTCATGCGAGCTCGTCTCCAAGACAAGGAGACAGCTGTTCAGTTCCTCGACCGTCTCACTGCTTACTTAGGTGAGTGGATGCAGAAAGATGAAACTCCTTCCACGCGTGAGGGGATAATTGACCTTATGCTGCGTACGCAGCTAGAGAGGTCGTGGCCTGCTGGGCTCATAGCACAGCTTAAGATCTGCCAGGTGAAAGATGCCAGCCAAATGACAGAAAAGGCTGATGCATACTTTACTGCATACAGGTATCAAACTCGTAAGCAAAACACCTGGAACAGAAAACCTGATAAATCTGGGAAATCGTCTCAGACTGAACCCCAGCAACAAGGCCATTCTCAGAATAATGGCCAAGGTCCAAAACCGCAGTGGAAGGACCAGGGGCAAAACACTCAGAAACCTGAGTGGAAGAGGTACAACAAGTACCCTAACCAGCAGCAGTATCAGCCACGCAACCGACCGTTGGGACCGTCCTTTTCACCACCAGCTCAAAAGAGGCAGGAAGCGAACGCAGCCTTCATTCCTCAGCAGCAGCACGGTGGTCACGTCCCTACCAGTATGGGTACTCCTCCACAGTTCACTAGTCCCACAGTAACAGTGAACCCCTCTCCACAGATGGCCAATGTTCCATCTCCACAGGCACTGAGTACGACTCCTCAAGTATCTAAGTCACAAGGCACAATGTTTGCCGCATCAATTATTCAGCAGCCTCATGAGTGGCTAGCTGCTTCCTCCACAGGCCCTCCCACAGGTGACAGTACCTTCCTTGTTCAGCCAGGGTTTGTGGGAGGCATTCCTGTGAAGGTCCTGAGAGACAATGGTTCCTCAGGTTGCTCTGTCAAGCAGAGTCTAGTTCGGCCTGAGCAGTACACAGGTCGACAGATCCATGCAAACCTTATTGATGGATCAGTGAGATTGTTCCCTGAGGCATGTATCCAGGTGGCATCTCCATTTTATACTGGTACGACACTTGCAGTTGTCATGCCAGAACCTTTATTTGACCTTATAATAGGCAACATTTTCGGTGTCAAGGATAGTTGCACCGAACATGATGCTACTCAGACTTCGGCTGCTGCGGTAACACGAGCCATGGCTGAGGCTCCAGACTGTGTCACCCCAGTGATCATTGAATCGCCGCAAGATCTGATGTGTAGTCAACATGTTGTACAAGAACAACATTCTGACCCGACACTTGCTGCCGTGCGGAACAAACAAAAGGGTCGAGTGATTAAGTATTCATGGGGAGGTTGAGCCAAGTTCCTTCGCAAACAAGGACGGCTCTACCGTGAGTCACGAACACCCGAGGGCGAGGTTCGACTGCAGTTTGTCGTTCCCACCAAGTACCGCCAAGCAGTGTTAGAATGGGGTCATTGTTCAGCCTCAGGAGGTCACATGGGCAAAAGGAAGACCCAGGGCCGTATCCAAGCTGACTTTTTCTGGCCAGGGATGGGACGAGACATAGATAGTTTTGTGCGCTCCTGCAGTGTGTCAAAGTACCACTAATCAGGGACATGTCCTTCCTGTGCCATTTGTAACCACACCTGTAATCTCTGAGTCAGTTGCGAGACAGGGTAGTGGTGAAGTGGGTGCAGACCTGACGTCTCGCCCATTGGCCCCACAGGACATAGTATGTCCAGGGCCTGTACATACTTATATACCATAAGCTAAGGTGCTGCTCCCTCACATGCTGGCCAGCTGTGCCGCATGTTGAGCGAGGTGAACGCCAGGTTAGAGCTCCCCCTAAACTTGGTGATGGGATTTTGTTAAGGTGCTGTTCCCTCACATGCTGGCCGGCTGTGCTGCATGTCAAGTGAGGTGGACGCCAGGTTAGAGTTCCCCTAAACTCGGTGATGGGATGTTGTTAAGGTGCTGTTCCCTCACATGCTGGCCGGCTGTGCCGCATGTCGAGTGAGGTGGACGCCAGGTTAGAGTTCCCCCAAAACTGGGTGAGGGGATGTTGTTAAGGTGCTGTACCCTCACATGCTGGCCGGCTGCCCCGCATGTTGAGCAAGGTACATGCCAGGTTAGAGTTTCCCCGCTAAGAACCCTTATGACTATGTTTCCTAGTTAATAATATATCTAATAAATTAATGGCGACCTCGAATGTACGAACCTTAGGCTGTCAATCGTATTTTTCAGCTAGAGCGTACCTTTCATAGCATGTACTGACTGCTAGGCAGAGAGAGAGTAATTGTAACGTAATAAGAATTTTTGTCTCATTGACACTTTTGATACTCCACCTTCGTTGATTTTGCAGGTACAGCAATGGGTGTAGCAGTTTTGCTGTGCAGGCCAGCTGATCGTCTGCCGCACGCTGCCGCCTCTTCTCCTCTGTCTTCGTAGTCGCCATATTATTAATATTTACTGTGTCATTTTACACGTAGGTACAGTTACACTACAACTGTCACACCTACACCGTGTATTACATACACCACACTACACAACAATTAGTTGTCAGTGTAAATGTAGCGAACATTTGCTCAGTTTGACCTGAGTACAGGATTTTCACTGTCGTCACGGAGTTTTTTCCCCTCAAGCTTGCTTCTATTAACGTAAATACGAGGTTTTTACGCTCATTGGTGATAGTGATTTTCTCCTGTAGCAGGATAGCACACACACCACAGTGTGAATCTTGTGTGACTGAGTTAGGATGTGTACATATATATATATATATATATATATCCAAAATTTTTTCCCATAAGGAAAAAATTCATTTTGTAGGGGCATAATGTCACGAGTCGGCTAGTGACATTGGCTTTTGTGGGAAACCGCGAACTCAAGCGGAATCCCAGTTTATCGTTCAGTAACCGCTCATTCGGATGGAAGCCTTTTCAAATCAATTTTTCATTGTCATACGTGATTGTCCTTGTGTGAGACATTAGCGCTTCCGCTGAGCGATTTGTTTTGGGCGCGTTTCGCTCACTCGACCGTTAAAAAAATGCGGCCTAGCGCTCCCCTTTTCTTTCCCACGAGTTACTGAGTCCAGTGTCTGTTGTGACGGAGAGAGGTACTGTGCTCCAGAAGTGAGAGTAGAGAGAGGTCAGCTAGCACCCAGATTCCACTAGACTACAGTTCTCCACGCTCCCACCCTTCTTTGGGTGATACACCACATTCATTGACCAGTATTTCCTTTTTGTATTTTCCTAGGTTTAAGAGTTTAGTTAAGTGAGCTGTTTCCTTACATGCTGGCTGGCTGCGCCGCATGTTGTGTTTTTTTCTAGGCATAAGAATTTAGCTCTTGAGTGAGTGAGTGAGTGCGATCTCATTAATTTGATTTTTGAAATGTAACGTTAAATCTATTTTTGTAATCAATAAATTTAACAGTTCCTTTTCTTGAGCTTAATGTAATGTAAACTCTTGTTTCATTTCTCCGCAATTAAGCTTATTTCTCTCCTAGCTCCTAGCTTGCATAAACGTTTGCCATTCATAACTGGTACTTAGACCAGTCTTGTTGTATTAAGTTTAAAATCCGTTGTGCCTCCTAGGAGTTAAGCATCAGCAGGAACCTGATATTATTATTAGTTATTTATTGTTAGGGGTGAAGTAACTTTCTCCAGAGGCTAACAGTACTAATAAACAGCGATTGAATAATTAGTCTCTGCTGCGTACTGTTGAGAAAGTTTATAAATTCTCGTTCTTAGAGAATCGTGCGAAGCAAGCCAGCGTAAAGTAATCGTTGCTTGATTTAGTAAGACAATCATTGTCCCTGCTCTTCAGTATTATTGAACACTATCATTTTAAATAATATCTGCATTTATTTTAAAAACCCCGTGACATGCATTCAGCTTACGATAGACCTTTCTAACATACAGGCGTTATATGTCGAGGTTATCAGTCCCTCTACTATCCAGGTAGTCTCTCAAACTGATCAGTGCCATCTATAAATACCAAGGGAAATAACAGAAAGAATTACATTATCGGACTCAACGTGTAACATTTCTTTTTTCCTCAGTATATTTTCAGTGCGAACATATTTAGAAACAATTTTTTTCTGACAATTATGGGTCCATAATTAGGAATGCATGAGTGGCGTAGTGACACCTGTACATATTTATCTGGCCACCACCCCTCCCTGGCTTACAACTTATGACCATTATACTCGTAATGCCGGGAGTTATGGCATTCCTGCAGTGGCCATATGTGGTGGCACCTTGGAACTGGGAGAGACGGCGTGTAATGTGTATGTGTGTGTGTGTGTGTGTGTGTAAGAGAGAGAGAGAGAGATAGAGAGAGAGAGAGAGAGAGAGAGAGAGAGAGAGAGAGAGAGAGAGAGAGAGAGAGAGAGAGAGAACATTAATGTAGAAAGAGAGGTGGGCAGAGTGGGTGCACGAGTGTACAGTAAATACAGCATGTCTGTGAAGAGGCTTGATTGTATATTTGTGTGTACACTGAGGCGTGAGTGACAAGAGAGTGAGATGATGATGATGATGATGATGATGGCGGGGGACTGGAGGCTGCAGAAGTGAAGAGACGGAGTTAAGCACAGTGATAGATGAAAAGACAGTGTTGGAGTGATGATGATGATGATGATGATGATGGACTGAAGGCTGCAGAAGTCACGCGATGCGGTAGATACAAAGATTATGTTGGAGTGTGTGTGTGTGTGTGTGTGTGTGTGTGTCTGTCATTGTGCGATTAGGCCCTTCAGCCCGAGGACGTCCCTTTATAGTTTACGAGTATTCATGCTTATACCGGGAATTATTCAGGAGAATGGTAATGAGTGAGATGAAGGAGGAGGGGGAGACCGAGGATGAGGTAGGGGGAGGGAGTGCAGAGGCATAGGAGTGAGGGGTGTGTGATTTGGAAAGGGGGATGCCCAATGGCAGAGGATAATCATATGGAGGCGATTCGTATGTTGTCACCCCTTCAAGGTTTAAGGCGTCTGGCTATAAATAGTTGGATAAATTTTTTAAAAGTAGCCTATTATGGACACGATTGATAAAGTTTGTATGTCTTACCTTCAGTTCGAAAAGGGCTCAAAGCTGAACCAGATCCTCGGGAGACAGCAGGAGTAAAATAGCTATGACATCCTAAGGTCGAAGGGTTAACCCTCTTCAGTATATAGACGTCTCCTTTATTTTCTGACTGCAATATTCAGCTTAGAGGAAGCTTTTAATAACGAAAAGATTAGATATAGCGGTGATTAATTCCTTTACTGTTAAACGTCCTGTCAGACTTGAACAGAATCATCTTGAGGTAGCATCGAATAAATTATAGACATCCTCAGACTGAAGGGATTTCAAAAGACTGTATGTAACTATTCCAGTTTAAAAACTCTCTCCTAAGCTTAATAGTACCGTCTTAAGGTACCAAGAATAGACCCACTAGGGTGGCAGGGGTTAAACCTGCATGAAGAAAAATAAGCAGAAGGAGCCAGTGTCGTAAATAACTGCATATATGGTCGCTGCAACCACAGGACTTGACAATAAATAAAAGTAATGCAAAAACTCCTCGTAATACAGTCTATTACCTTACTGATGCTTTTCTTTCTTTCTTTCTCTCTTTCTTTCTGTATTTTATTTATTTATTAACCTTATTCATATATTTATCAATTATTCTTATAAAGTCCTCGGTAAATTTAACAGAGTATCTATCAAACCAACATTACTGCTTATAAAGCTGATTGAGAGTTTCTCCCCAATCTGTAGTAATAAATGTGTGGGTAAAAAATAGCTACCATTTTGGAACGTATCTCTGGCCTGTAACGAGGACCATCGAAGAAGGGTCGGGATCAGTGCTTATTAACTGCACTAGGGTTATTAATGCAGACAGTCAGTATTTACCAAGTCACAATTTTCCCCCAGAACAAGACACGCAACGATCGAACTTACAAGCAGGTGTCTATTTGTACTGCTGGAAGAACTGAAGGTATATGGAAAACATCCTTTGTCCTAAAATTTGTCCATCCCGGGAATCGGACTCGGCTTTGTCCAGTTGCGGGCTGGATGTGCTAACCATAACACCACCAGCACCCCGAAAAAAATCCCCTGCCTCAGCAAATGTTTATACGCCTCGAGCCAATACACAATGCATCTGTTGCGTGAGGGTGATTATGTTGTTGCCTCCACCACTTCGTCATAACTGCTCAGCATATTTTCCAAGGACAGAGCTTTAGGTAAATAAGCAGACAGTGTGGCGAAACGAACCATCATAAGCTCCTATAACAAGAGGATCTCAAGTTTATAAGACATCATGCTTGGGTATGCAAGTTTTTTTTTTTTTTTTTTTCCTATCTGAACTGAGGGGCCATGAGATTTAAGGACTCTATGGGCAAAAATAAAAATCGCCAGATATCGTTCCTGGAATTCAGAAGTCTTCTGTCACCCTTCCTCTAGGGAGTAGTTTAGGATACTAGGCCCCCACGGAACTGCAAGCATGGGTAAAACCCTTCTGACTTGATGTACTGTTCTGACCTCTGTCGCCAGCGTGTATGTGGTGTCCTGCCTAACACGTTCCATTTTCTCAGTAATGGTCACAGGACATGTTTGTGTATCTAGCGCGGAAACGTGACATTTAAATCGCTTAAGACGCTCGCCACAGCAGGATGTCACGAAAACTTTGCAACAGAGGTAAGAAGTACTTCATATTACTAAAGTTTCATCAATACTCCCAGTTCTGTAAGATCCTTATAACTCAAACCACGCGATAGGCGTATGTGTATCACCACGTCCTGAAAACATCTTAAATAATACCCCCACAGTTTCCATGGTGATATCCTTGCAGAACACCATTGAAGATGGCGGGAATGAGTGTCAAGGGGATGGAGTTTGATGCCTGTTTGGGACTATTTGTGTGTGTGTGTGTGTGTGTGTGTGTGTGTGTGTGCGTATATACTTACCCGGTGGATTCACTACCGTCATTATTAAAAGAGGAGAAATAACCGGAAAAAATGAAACTGAATTATATCCATAACCACGTACAGTACAATGTAGACCGGTCAATACAGCGATGTCTTTTTTACGGTTTATTCTTGTTATGTTCAGACGGTTTTATTCACCTCTGGAAGAATCTTCGTATAAACGGCTAAAAAAAACTATCCAACTCCTCCACTTCCAAGTCTTTCCCACGCTGAATGACGTCGACTGACAGTAGGAAAAATATTTTGAAAATGCGAGTATGTCACCGGACTGAAGGAGTTACGTAAACATGCAGAAATACACAGTGCCTGACATATTACTGACCTAAACAATACTTGCTGTAACCCCAGGTGCATCTGAATGTGAACCCAGTAGACAGCAGGGTAACGTTGCCCCCCTCCTGCAGTCCACCATTCCCCTTTCAAGGGATAGGGAGAGAGTTGAGGTGCGTTTGCTTATCCAGGCAGAGGAGCTGCCCAGCGATTTCATTGCCACCGCGCGAAGGTGCCCCTCTCCAGCGCCAACATGAACAGTAAGGAAGCAAGACGATGAGTATATCCATTAGCTTATTGTATGATGAGGAAAGAGGGTGATAAAGATTATTTAGTCAATTAATTAAGACTGTGGAAGTAAAAGTATCTAAATACTTCCCCATTCCTTCAACAGAGAGTAAGATACGATAATGTACTTCAGAGCACTGATGATATCTTTAGCGGGGCAGCAGGGAGTGAGAGTACAAACGACTCCACCAAGACAATATAGACAAACATATGAGACAGTCAACACGGTACTAAAGAAAAGGAGACAAACGCTCGTTCGTAAGAGGAGGATCGTTAGTCAGCAAATTAGCGTGACTTCTGAGGGAACAATCAGAAGATTAATCTAATTTCTGACGCTAAGAATATTTATATAATTCTAAGCCTAATAATGGAGATTATTCTTCTGATCTCTGCTATAATAATAATAAAAGTGATCCGACTTTATTAATGAATGTAGTAATTTTTTTTTTTTCTGGGACAGTTATAAGAAAATTTGTCCGACTTTTGTTATTAACCCCCTCCCCTTTTTTTTCTTAATCTATGATCACAATAAAAAATGTCTGATTTGTGCTGGAGAAGAACTATGATACTACTCAAGAGAGAAGATGCCAGAATATGTATGAAATGGTGCATTGCCCGTAGCAGGAGAGTACGTCACTGAGGAAGGATACAAATGCCTGCAACTAACTATGTGTACCTTCTACATGCTCGTCTGCTTCCCTGTTTGTGGCGCCTGCACTGATACTGATACACGCTCGAATGAAGGTGTATGGGAACTCTTTCAAAACTCAAATGCGTCCCTAGATAAGGTTTCGGCGAGTTCGCTGCTTGTATCGTCTGTTGACTTAAAATGCAGACACTGAGAATATATATATATTTTTTCTAACGAATGTTACATTATCACGAAAAGTTTTACCTGAATTCCATACAGAAGAGATCTGTAATCCCTGTAGAGTTAAATAGGCAGAAACCTTCGAACTATGGAAGTGGTGGTATCTTGGCCACTTTATTTATGTACAGAATATCAGATTCCTTGAAACTGTATGGGCTGATGACTTGTCTTTTAACGCAAGGCACCCATACAGGGAGTTGGAAGAATTATTCCTACATCGGGTAAATTGTTTGTTGGGGAGATATTTTCAGTTCTACGTGGATTCTCAGCAGGTCCAGTTAGAGCCGAATTTGTTTCGTCTACCCTATAAAGCAGTTTCTTATTGTCTGAATAATTTTTTTCCCACTGTAGGCGTCATTCTTGCGTTTGAACAGTTAAAGTGTTGGGGCTTGTACTGGATGGTAAATAACCTAAAAAAAAAAAAAAAGTCACTGTGACAGCAAAGCAGTTACTGTACTTTCATCCGAAGCATAAATTTTCTCAATGAACCAGACGTGCTTTCATTCATCGATTACCAAGCCACGGTTATTTCCCCGAGTCATCCATGCAGTTATTTTTCTGATTCACCCATACAAGCAGTTACATTCCCAATGGTATCGGTATATGCAGTTCTTGTCACCCATATCATAAGGCAACCGAGTAACTCATGCTTAGGAAAGGAGAAGTGAAATTGAATAGGGAGGTGGAGGGGGAGGGAGAAAAGGAATGGAACTGGGAAGGAAAGAGGGAGGGAGTAGAGAAGTGGAACTGGGAAGAGGAAAGGGTGGTGGGGTAAGATGAGTTGGATTGGGAGGGGGAAGGGGGACGAGAAGAGGAGTGGGATTGGGAGGGGATGGATGTGAGAGGAAAAGTGGAATTGTGAGAGGCAAGGAGAAAAAGAGTTATTTTTGTGAGACATCCATGTACAGTAGAGTCATAATTCTGAGTCACCAAGCAATGAATTACTTTAGTTATCCACACATGCCATTACTTTTATTCCGAGCATAACAACCCTTCTTACTGAACCTACCGTGGTGTCATTATTCATCGGCTATGGAGGGGGTGGTGTCATGGGTGGCAGTGTGGGGGTGGCGGGCGTCAAGGCGGTGCTGTGACGATGATTTATAGCGACGCCACGACACCATTACTCACACACCCGACCCTGCTTACACTGGACACCTTGTACTCAACGCCTCTTCTTCACTCTCCAACCATATTATGTCTGTACGGGAAGTATTAATGTGCGTGTTGGCAAATGGCTACCCTAAAGAGTGATAATGAGATTTTATTAGCAAGGTGTACTATGCTTAAGCTTAATCTGAGGATTTGGAATGCATGGAGAATGATAGAGATGACAGACAGAATGCAGAGAGTAAATTATGCAAGAAGCGGAGATACTGACTGACTTAACAGGTTCTCATGAATGCGAGATGTTATGCCGAAGTCTATGGATTCAAGAACACACGCAGAAAGAATGTAACAGGGTGAGTACATGGAAAATATTGTGACTGTTGGTAAATATACAGTGTACAAGAGAGTTAATGATGGGAGAGTCTGGAGTTTTTATGGACTTGGCTGGGGTACTATGTGTGTGTGTGGGGGGGGGGGAAGATATGTGCAAAGAGTGTGTAGAAAATGAGTGAAAGAATGAGAAGAGGTTGATTAATTATATCATGATTATCATCATCCTGTCCTACCCTACGTAAAGACAAGATGAGATGGAAAAAAAAAAACGAGGAAAAAGAAAGTATGAAAGTGGGATAACTATCAGCATATCCAGTCATGAGGGTCCACTATCCCCTATTTCCTTGAACGATGGGGCCCTTTTATTTTTATTTATTTTTTTCTCACTACCGTCAGACGATGTCATCCGGCTCAGAGGAGACATTTCTTAGTATGATGACGTCTGAATACTGTCACACGAATTATTCTGCTTGTAATGAAGGGGGATATTTCTCCTTCCCTCACACTGTAGCAATTTTCTCCTATTTTCACCCTCTTTCACGACTTTGCCTCCATTCACTCCTCCTATTTTTCAAGCTGCCATCATTTTTCATATTACCCTCACTCACACCCCATCATCTCAGGTCCCTTTCCCTCCACCACCACCACAGTATCTTTTCTTCAGCCTTCCCTTCCCTCTCCTCCCCTCGTCTCATCTTCCCTCTGCACTTAAGAGATACTTGCAATTTTCAACGTCAATACCCTTTTCATCATCATCGTCATAAGCATCCTTGCCATTAAAATCACCATCCCCAGCAACATCATCATCATCCCCAACAACATCATGACCATCATCATCATCATCATCATCACTATTTCCAATGACAGCATCATGTTTACCACCATCATCATCATGACCATCATCATCATTATCGTCACCATCTCCAGTGACAGCATCATGTTCACCATCATCATTATCAACATCATTATCCCAGTACTGCAAAAAGAAACGTCAAGATCCATACACTGGAAATCTGACGACATCATTTGGTACGTTGTTTGGTTACTTATCTCACTGTTCCTTCGGGCAGATTATAAATGGCACAGCTGATCTTGTAGCACTGCATCTTAACGATTTATTTTGCATATAATACCTTAGTATTCTGTTATATTAATGACATGTTTTTAGCACTGATATAGAGGTGTTACGAAGCCTCCTTGGATATTACTTAGCACATTTGGGGGGAGGCAGTGGCTCAATCGGTAGAGAGGTGGCCTGCAGTCCCACCGGACCCAGGTTCGAATACCGGCTGGGGCAGGGAACAGTTTATGGATTTGAATTTCATTAAATCAGGCTTTACTGATCTACCAGAAGACCCGCCGACATGTCGTAAAAATACCCCCGCTAATACCAATACACCAGTCCTGTATGAGACAGCCCTAGCATGTATTCAATATGGACGGTGGGTGTTAGCACCGAAGTGGTGACATGTAGAGGTGTAGGAGGACTGCTGGGCCTTGATAGCAGGCTGTGAAGCCTATGCCCAGAGTAGGACACATTAAAAAAAAAAAAAAAACATTAGCAATATATTCTGTACATTACACCTCAGTACCCTCTTGTATGTAATTGATGAAACCGATGTCTATATGAAAGCGATATTAATTACACTGAAGAGGATGTCGAGGAGTACAAGGCAAGGCAAATCGCTAATAAGATGCCAAGAAGCTTCCTATGTCACCTAGAACTCGACCCCGAAACAAATCTAGACGGAGGAAAATTTGTTTTATGTTAATGTACCGCCTATAACACAACGTTTTGCCTTATAACGTTTTGATGTTAATATGCCACCCATGACACAACGTTTTCCCTTATAACGTTTTGATGTTAATGTACCACCCATGACACAACGTTTCAGCCTTCTAACTTTTTAGGACATTTAGTTCTCAACAGACACTTCGCAAAAACCCCGCCCATTGTTTGCAGGCTCCCTACAGCGTTTTTTTTTTTTTTTTTCTTTATGTTAGATGAAGATCTGCACTGTTAACTCAGATAATGGTTAGGTGTAGTCAGGTTGGAGGGTCAAGAGTACTACAAGGGAGGCACATTCCTACCTAGTGGCCGAGGATCATAAAATTTCATACAACTAAAAATCAGCACTCAAATTGTAGGGGTGACTCAGTTCTGTCGGGTGAAAATGTACCTTCTTCTAATTCTGCAGACTGCACCCAGAACAGGGCAATTCAACTGCATGGTGGACCACGGGCTAAATCCGGATCTTGTTTGGCCCTTTAACCGACTCAGAAATATTTTTAAAAATGCATAAAACAGAAAATTTTGCTTCTTTTCTTTTTATTTACGTATTTGGCAGAAAACCTAAAAGTAAATGATATAGGGATTTCTCGTTTCTTTCTGAGGATAAGTTTTTGGAGAAAGGGAAAAACTATAGGTAAATCAATGTATGGCCCATTGTTAATCTGAGTTTCATAATTCGGCCCTACTTTTAGAGTAATTGAATAGCCCTAACCTAGAATAATCCCTTGGATGCTGCTTACCCAGGACTGGAAGCACTTTGTCCAGGTACCTCGAAAGGAACGGCTCTTGATTTGGGCTTTCTGTGAACGGAACAAATTTTGTAGCTGTTAGGCTTTGGAACGTCCTTCCTTGTAGATAAGAGCGGTATCATGATCCACTTAGCTGCAATGATATAGGCTACAAGCCAATACCAACGTGTCATATGCAGGAAAGTAACTAGCAAGGTACAGGTGTTTAAGGGCCTCCTAAGCCAACGAGAATACAGTCCTTAAGTCCTTGCATTCTTGTGCATGTGGTGGGAATGTTAAAGATTGCTATATTACACCCTCCCACCACAAACACCTTTGTCTCCCACCACCTCCCCTCCTTTATAGCATAATGTTTTCCCCCCTCTCATCTTCCCTCTCCCCTTCTGTCTTACGTCTTCCCGCTTGCTCTACGTCATATTTTTTCTCATAATTGTCTGGGGTCTTCCCTCTCCCCGCCTTGTCTCATATACCACATCCATTTCCTTATGAACACTAACTGGTAAAGGATTACAGCAGACCTTATACGTATTGTTTGAAAAGCCTTTATAAATGTGACTATGCAGTAGAAGGCAAGACCTACCATTTCTCAAATACAGTCACATCACACGCTGTTATTTCTCACAGACAGTCACATCACACTACCATACATCACCCTTACTTCAAAATGTTCTATCTATATATCTATTGCCAGACGCCTTAATCCCGTAAGGGGTGGCCACAAACAAATCTCCTCCATGTCGCCCGGTACCCCGCTATTTCACTGCCCTGCTCCCAGCTCACATTTCCCTCTCTCATATGCCTCTCCACTCCATCCCTCCATTTCATCCTTGGCCTCCCCCTCCCTTTCCCCCCCCTCCACCTCACTCACATATACTCTCCTCGTTAGTCTCTCGCTCTCCATTCTCTCCACATGGACAAACCACCTCAATGTATTTCTCCAAACGCTTTCTATCACATCCACATTCACACCACAACGCTCCTTCACTTCCTCATTTGTCAGTCTGTCTCTCCATGTAACTCCACATGCTTCTTTCAAATAACTCATTTCCACTGTTGTCACTCTTCTGTCCTTCCAGAAAGGTCCAAGCTTTCATTGCTAAATCACACACAGAAAAATAGCGCAATGAAACACGTGATTCTTTGATATTATTGGCTATGGACATAAAGTAGACAGTTATTTAGGCATAAAACAGTTATCTGGTAGCAGCGGAAAATCATTATGAAAAATCGTCATCCTAGTGAATCTATTAACCCTTCAGTCTCGGGAAACAGCTATTTTGCTTACGTTATTGACAGACGATACAAAACGTAACGAAAAAAATCATGAGGTCTGAGGGTCAAGAAGCTACTTCCATTTAATCTTTGAACCTGTCAGTATGACTCACCGATATTACTCTGACTAATGGCACACGAATCCATTCCTCCGAAAGTTGGTGAAGGTTAAGTAACGTCAGTAAGTACCTGAGGAGATGCGTACCAATATGTTTTACAAGTGATCCGATGATGCAGTGACTCAATGGCAGTAGTTATAGCCACAGCTGAAGTCACCCCTGCTGGCTACCATCACTCGCTATATAACGACCTTCAAGATCCTAGCAGTGGCAGAGCGGCTCTCAGCTAAACTCTGTGTGGCAATACTACTTCCATATCAAAGCCATCCGACAGGTGCGGAGTAAGAGATGATATAACCAGAGATAGTTACTATGGTGTTGTGTTCTTATCTTTACTCATATATGGTAACGGGGAGATTCACGCAGCGGAGTGTGAAATGCAAATCTCCCTTTCTCTCCATCCCTTTCTCACTCCCTGTACGCAAGAATGTGTGAAAGATCTGGTGTGTGTGTGTGTGTGTGTGTGTGTGTGTGTGTGTGTGTGTGTGTGTGTGTGTGTTTAAATAGGTTTGGATGCTTCAGAAAGAAAGTTGGGTGTAGGTTCAGCGATTAAGATGTTCATGTTCACCCATAAATACAGTTCAAGATTTGGCTGTAAATTCGATTGTTCCGTGTCGTATTCTAGGGGAAGACTTTGGCTTTGCAAAGTATGACGTATTTTCTTGTTTGTGACCCGTATTCTAAGTGGCATAGAATATTTTGTAGCACTTCTTCCTCAGCGATTTGTTTTGCATATTAAACTTTAACATTCATTTATATGAGGTTTATGTTGTTTTAATGTCGTCTTTTTGCATAAGTAACGTACGAGAGTGCTTTCAGGAGTAATGTGCTGAATAAATCATTCACTACCTCATAGAATTCTCTTACATGCTCATTTATACCGTTTTAATACCGACATTTTGCATCAGTAACGTACAAGAGTATTTTTGAGGAGTTGGCCTACGCGCAATGTACAAAATAGCTCGTTTAGGTTGAAGTGTTGCGAGATCTCCGATACCTCTTAGAAAACAATACAAAGTATGTCTCCATTATGTCCCTGTCCACTCAGTACTACAACGGGGCCTGAATGCAAATTCGAATGTTGAGTGCCGTATCCTGGGTGAAGACTGTGACTATTAGCTGCTGCTGCTGCCCCGATGATGATAATGAGTATGATGACAGTGATGATGATGAAGACATGCTGCTGTTAAAAGTAATAATGATAAAATTGATAATGCTGCTGATGAATAAGATGATATACCCTGTACTGTACTTGCTTAGAATCAACATGCACCAATGCTTTTCCCCCGCTTTTGATTCCCAGACTAATCAGACTCTTAGACAAAGTTTGTCCTTTTTATGTCCCTATACACATTGAAGTATAACTGGACACCGGGATGGACATTCGATTGTTGTATGTCGTATCTGCGGGGAAAATTGTGACTTGGGAAAAACTGAGTGTCCATGTTCCTCTTTTGTTCTACTAACTTCCCCTGACTCCAACAAGAGTGCTTCCCCCTCTGCACCACCACTGAGTGCTCCCCCCTCTAAACTACCACCGAGGCAGGTGGGTCAGGCGTAATTTGCAGGTCGTTATATCCATTTTCCTCTCGCATCCTCATGAATACATTCATGTGGTGTATCTACAACAGTACCCGCGAACTGTCTGGCTCATGATTAGTTCTTTGCCGGATATAATATAAATACATACGTTGTATATATATATATATATATATATATATATATATATATATATATATAACATTGTATGATACTAGTCTTAGATTATCCCCATTATCATTTATGAATATGGTTCAAGGATATTATTTATATTTATTTTTTGTGTGTGTCCGACTCTGGGCATAGGCTTCACAGCTTGCTCCCAAGACCTAGTTGTTCTCCTACATACCATGCACCTCTACATCTTACTACTTCGGCGCTAACACCCACCGTTCATATTACGTACATGCTAGGACTGTCTCATACAGGACTGGTGTATTGCTAATAGCGGGGATATTTACTCCGCAGTCTGATAATTTCAATAAACTCACCCTTCTTTTTAATAATTTGTATGAATTCAATTCTTACAACTTTTCTCTGGCAATGGTTGTATAATGATTAGCTAAAATACCTTCTTTTTACACAGTATTATGAAAATATCCTTAATGTCGTTGTTTTTGTATATTTTTCACAAAAAAACTACTTCTTACAACATTGTCTGACCCGTTATGTAAACAGCTTCAGGCCAACCAGTCCTAACGCTCCACAGAAGTTGCTATGCCCATAGATTTTTCCCCGTAAGGATGCCAATTATTACTTTTCTAGAAACTTTTTTGTTTATGAATTCTAAAAGGCCACAACCTCCCCTACTGTCACTACAATAAGTTTTGTCCTATCTTCTCTGTGTGTCTTGTGGGAGAAGGGGTCGTTAGTGAGTCAGGACAGTAATACTTGAAGGTTCTTCTGACAGTCTCTTTTCATAGGATGCATTGTCAAGCAGTGCATATGAACTGACAGGTATGTAGATAGATACCGTTTTTTTTTTCTTCTGACGGAACTGGGCCCCTCCCACATCTTGGATACTTATTCGTGGTTGCATGAAATTGAAAGAACCTTTGCGATGAAGCAGAAATGAGTCTTGTTGATTACTAGCCACATCAGCTCTCCAGTCTGACTACGTTTGGCCATCAGCTGAGCTGGATAAGGTTATTGATCTTACGTCAGGTTAGGTGAAATGTGCTATAGACAGATGCCTAACAGATACAGTAGGTAGGAGAGTGGACTGTTGACTGGCATCGACAGATCGATCGTTTCTTGAACAGGAATCATTTTTTTTTTTTTTTTGCAAAAAATGTTTTTACTGATCTTTCACACAGTCTGTTGATATATTATAAAATACCCCACTAATACCATCACACCATTCAGGAAAACATGTTAACATACATCGGAATGGAGGCTTCGTTATGAACACTCAAGAAATGACATTTGAAAGTCTGTGCTCATTCAAGGTTGTGTGGCAGAACTACTGGATTTTAAGGTACGGACTGGATAGTTTACGATTGTGCCTTGACTCGCAAAGCTACATAAAGAAAATCAGATAGATAGATACGTAGACAGACAAAAAAGCGACCAGGCAGACGGACAGATAACCAAGTAGATAAAATAAGGCTAATAAACAAATATCTAGACAGATACACAAGAAAACAGGCAGAGAAACAGCTACTCCCATGCAAAAAGAAAAACATTTAGATACGTAGACATATAATCAGGCAGACAGGCAGACAGACAGATCCCGTCCTCACGGTCGGCAGCATTTCTAACGGAAAGACGATACTCCTGCCAACTGCGCGTCAGTGAAGTTTCATTTGGGTCTGCAAACACAGTTTTATCGTGTGGGCGTGAGGGGAGTGGGCAGCCAAGCGAGAGGGACATATTGGAAGAGGTAGGCCATATTGAATGCTGGTCTCCTTTGGGTGCCAGTGAAGTGGGTGGTAGTGATTGTGGTGGAATCTTGGAGGTGGTATGTTCGTGGGTTTGGAGGCTGAGGATTAATTATGTTCATATACGGAAATGGTGTTTATATTTTTGGAACGCAACAAGATTGGATGTGACATACTGCATTGTCTGGGAAATGTGAGTGGTGGGATGCTGGGGATTGTATTATCGTAGACTTCTCATTTCCCTTTCTTCTTGATTTCATAACGCCATGAATTATAAATAGATGAGTTATACCCAGTGATGAACGCTGTATACATCTTAACAGTAACCACCTTCTCCTACTGTGAGTACAAGTTTTTCAACCTCCCTTCCACCCTTTCCCTGCCTAGTAGTTTGTACTTGAATGAATGAATACATTGAAGCGGATGGATTACACACAACTTACAACCTTCTCTTAAATGTTATTTATATTGTTTAATATCAACATACTTCTGCATCAGTAACATACATGAGAAAAATGAGGTGCAATATACGGAATAAATCGCCAAAGCAAAGCTGCAACGTTTTCTCCAGACGCACATAGCATAGGATCCCGAGTACGGAGGTGGAAAAATCTAGTACGGTGTAAAACATTGCATCACATTACTCACACATTAGCAATCAAGCATTTTCACGAGTTCAGGGACATCTACAGCATCTTTTATTTTTCGGTAGAGAGAAAAAGGTGCCCTCTAAATATAGGTACCGTATCATTGCGTGCAAATATCCTTTGTTGAATCAAGGTCTCAGCGTCACGTAAAAGTGCGAGGCAACATCAGACAAACGAGGCAGCCACCCGAAGACACAGGTGGGAATATGTCAGATCTTGAAAATGATACGAGAATATCAGATTTTGAAGGAGATGGCAGCTCATAAGTTGGAATAGGTTAGGAAGGGTAAAGACTTGAATCCAGTGACGTTATTTTTAGTTTATTCTTGCTGCTTAGACATTTGATCCAACTTGAGAAACTTCTGAAGTCCTGAAAGGGTTTGTGCAGACCATAACTAACTTTTCCAATAAGAAATGAGTTTCCTAACATGAGTAAAATCAGCGAGTCATGGGAAGAATATAGTAAAAAAGGACGTCCTCGTAGTAAAAAAAGAGTTAACAAAGACGGAGAGATGTAGCAGAAAGATGGATAAAACACCTTTATGAGACAGGAGTAAAAAAAAAAAAAAAAAAGCCCTTAAAACTGGAAAGACGAACAATAGACAAAATCAGGGGGACTTTTTTGCTCCATTGTTGCCTTCTTCACCTCCATTTTGCTGATGATGAGAATGACAGTAACGATCAGTTTGTGTGTGTGTGTGTGTGTAGATAGATAGACACACACACACACACACAAACACACACATATACATACATATATATATATATATATATATATATACACACAGGTCAATAGACAGATAAATAGAATACAGGTATAGATACTGACGTAGAAAAGAGCTACATACATTTTGATGTAGATATGGATAGATGTTAACACATAGAGACAGACACACAAACACACAGACTCAAAGACAGACACATAGACAAACACACGGCTGGATTAAAGGATAATTAAATACAGGGAGAGAGATTGTAGATAAAGATATAGTAATAATGTAAATGCAGGAAGGCAGATGTAGAAAAAAAAAATCCAACGGGAGGTCTAACGAAGTCATTACCTACCCAGGAATCAGTGTAATCAAGACAAGAAAATTACAGAGCTACTGTTATGGTTACCTTTACCACAGGAAAGTAATAGTGATTCGTGATTAATTTTGATGATAATGTATTTATACTGGCAGGGGATGTTCATTAACTGAGGAGAGACTTATTTATCAGAGACGGTAGTTTAATTGTTAGTGTCTTGGAATTTACGATTTGGGAGAGATATTTTTCAGCATAATTTATCAAACAAATGATGAGTGTTCGCAATTCTACCACATTTTTTAGCAATAATAAGCACTGTTTTAGATGTTTTTACTGATTTTAATAATTTTATGTAACTAAAGATCTATACCCTGGCGATAGGTAGGGGGCTGGCCTAGGTTCGTGGAGGAATTATAATCATGACCCAGAACTCTCGTGTCGCCTGTTGGAGATCATGATTAATTCACAAAGCACATGGCCTTCGACCTAACTTGTGCCTCACATCACCAAACTACTAGCTGCCTCCTTACGATATGAAACCAGAACCAAATACTAGACAGATCCCAGAGAGCGCATACCTTCGTCAACGCCTGTGTCATACAACTCAGATAAACAACTCTTCCTTGGCCCAAGACCTACATATCCACAAAACTGAAATGAAATTCATCAATAAAGTTTTGAGATATCTTGTGGATAAAAAAACAAAATGCAGTCCGGAACAGAGACTTGACCTCAGATCACTACCAAAATTGAATAATCTCTTATTGGACCACTGAAATCCAACAATAACTTATTGACATACCTTTTGGACAATTAGACAAACAGAGGTGAATACATAACCTCCTCCATCTTTCATTGGCGGAGGTAAAAATAGTACATGTACTCCATCAGTGGACTACGACAGACTGGTGATGATAACGATAATATGGGAGGAGAAAGATCAAATGATAGCGTCTGGCACATTACTATAGGTGTGGAGGAAAGATGGTGATGATGATGATGATGATGATGGTGATGATGGTACTAAAAATTATGATAGCAATGTTTATGATCTTGCGTGAAAGAAGATGAAATGATGAAGATTAATATAAGCAATAAATTACAACACGCTGCTGCTGCTGACGGTCATCATGATCATGGTCATAATGAAGGATGAATGTAATCGAGAGTGTGCGTAGACTAAGATGATGATGATAATGATGATACAAGAGAATTAAAAAAAGAATGTCGGAGTGAGGTGGATCCATATGGCCTTGGATGACAGACAACGATAAAAGCAAGGGTGGAGGATGCATCGGTCGGTACTGACTATTTAATCAGGTTTATCACGACCACTGTATGTATCAGGCCAGTCGTGGCCTGCTCTAACGCGCTGCTCCCAACACTATATACGGTCGTGTTCAGCTAAGTGCGCGTCCACACGTTCTCTCGAACATATGCTGGCAACACGGCAGGCAATATGTTCGGGAACATGTCTGCAGCAGTTTTTGGACAGACGTATTCAAACATATTTCAGTGCAGCTTCGAACACTGGCAGCAGAGGCAATGGGATAAGTGGGTCCATACCAAGCAGCTGAGACTTCATCATGATGTTTGCCAACATGATCTGGACGCTGCTGTTCCCAACATGTTTGCAGCGTGTTCGTTACTGTGTTGCTTACATGTTGCCAGCACTTGTTCGAGCACACGTGTGGACGCGCACTAACCTACCATCGACCTGTATTCACAAATTTTCTTGGCTACAATATGTGCTGTATATTAGACTGTTTCTACGTTTATTTTCATACAGACTGCTGGCAAACACTTCACATTAAAATTAGAGTAAATATAGTGAAGTTAAAAATCGTGCTAAAAAAAAAAAAAAACGCAGAACAACCAAACCCCCTTGAGTTTTAGTTGAGTATAGGATTGTTTGTTTATACTTTTATCTCCTTTGGTACGCCTACCATACGCTTCGTAACCAAAGCATCTTAGGTGTAGTGACTTATAAATCATTTTTGTAATACCCCGATCTTTATATTAAACTTAGGAATGGTCTTTTGTACTGAAGGGGTTGAAAAGGCTATAATTAGATCTATCAGTCTGCACAATTTCTCCAAGCGACAACAATATTAACCTACAAAATAAATCATTGGACTGAAGAGGGCAAGCCTGGGAGAGGGAAGAGTCGCTCTCACAGTAAGAGGGTAAGATAATTTATAAATACTTCCCCATGTGGTCAACTCTTCAGTAAGGTTCCCTGCCCATATATGTAGCCCGGTAAACTCTGCAATCAGTGAACAAGGTCATTGTGTTCTGGTACAGACTGTATCATACAAACACTGGCATAATAAAATGATAAGGATGAAAAAGAAATCATATCCCACTGAGCCGTAGTGGATCTGCTAGTATGTGTGTGTGTGTGTGTGTGTGTGTGGATGGGGTCGCCTATGACAGTAGCAGGGCAAAAATTTGGTTGTTTGAAGGATGTGTAAATGTAGGTGTGGACAACCTCTAACCCCAACAGTTTGAAAAATTACTCCTGAGGTAATTACAGTTTCCAGAGAGAACAAGAATGTAGGGTGGTCCTTATTAGACATATCTCAGTTTTTGTATACTGGACAGAAGGCTTAGTCAATGTTACTAGCGTCTACTCTGCATCCTGGTGTTGAAGAGGAATGCATTTGCGAGCTGGCATTATTTTGACCAGGGGGTGGAGCTGCCCGGTTGTACAAGCATCCTTCAGTGTTCTTCCTATTCGTCAAAAGGAGGATGGTGGACTGAAGGAGAAGGGCGGTTTGAGCCTGCAGTCCACCGGGATGATGTCCATATGAGCCTCGGGGTGCAGCTACCACCACTTTCTACTACCTTGTATCATTTTTTATCTCCCATAACCCTTTTTATTGACCATAAATTGCATCTTTTAAGACCGTTAATAGACTGGTTGATTACGAATTACATTAAAAAATGCCTAAATGCCTGCACTCCTCACACCAGTAATCTGAGCCGTCTCCCAGCACGCGAGCACTGGGGCGCGTAATAATACCCTGTTGAATGATAAAATTGTCCCCGGACTGATGTGGTTCATGCCTCTGAAACCACTGTCCAGTTATACAGTTTTTTTTTTTTTTTTTTTTTTTTGTCTGGCTACGGTCAGATTATGTTATCCAAGCATATGGAAAACCCCTGACCACGGTTTGATTTATCAAGTATTATCCCTTGTCAAAGTGCTTACGCCATGCATTTCAATACCTTGAACCTCTTTTCCTATCCCTGTTTCTTTTTGTCATCATTTTTTTTTTTCTCGTGTATCTCAACTTGTCTCTGTGTGATCCGTTTGTTTCTATTCTCTTATGTGTCAGTTCTTGTCACTGTGAAAAAAAAAATCATTTATTATTTTCTTACTTTCTTCCTACCGTATTTTCCTACCCATATTTTTCACATTCATCAGTCTTTATTCCTCCATTTAGGGCTATTAATCTTTATTTACATCATGCACTCCTCATGGGGCAATAATGAATTGACTGATAGTCTCCTATCACCCTCTATCTCTCCCCATACTTTCATTTCTCCGACCACAGTCACACAGCTATTGTACACATATATACGTAGACATATTTTGCTTTCACATCTCTTTGTACATTTATGTTTGCTCTTCGTACCAGCTGCTCTTGTGTCCTCACACCCCACCCAGCTGTCGCTTTCCATCCTCCCTCCCTTTTCTCTTCCTCTCTTCTCACTCCCTCTTTACTCTCTCTTTCTCTCCCTCTTTATCCCTCTTCATTTCTCTCACTATCCTCTCACTGTCTCTCTTCTTGCTATATCATTATGCTCCTCGCTATCCTCTTCTCCCTCTCTCATCGTATTTTCGTTCTAACCTCTCTGGCTGTCTTTCCTCCTCATTCTTTCCTGTCTAGCTTCTCCGATTTTCTTTCGCTTTGACTCAGATTCTCTTCTCTATATTATTTTCTTTTCTCTGTCACTCCATTCACCATATTTATTCTCTTCTCATCCACCTCTCTCTTTTTGTCTTTCCCCTCATTTTCTCAGTTCTTTCTCCTCTTCTCTCACCATTGCTTCTCTCTCTCTCTCTCTCTCTCTCTCTCTCTCTCATACAGGCCGAGTGTCCCTCTGTGATGGTAATGCAACGGGCCTGCGTCTATCTGAATGGAGGACCCAACCAATGCCACATAATGGGCAACACGGCCAAAGCCTCCTAGTGAATGCACGAGGTGGTTAGCATGGCGGTGACGGAGTTTACCTGGGACGGGGGGAACAGGGAACGGGATAAGGGAAAGAGAATAAACGAGAGAGTAATAGACTGGAAAAGAGGGAACTACTAATGTACAGAATGGACTGGCATTTGATTTTTGTTAAAACTGTCTTTACTGACCAATATGTCATAAACACTTCCCCAGTAATATCACTGCACCAATCTTGAATGAGACGACCTTAGTATGTGTTCCGTGTGGACAATGGGTATTAACGTGGAAGTGATAACATGAGGAGTGTGGCACGTGGAAGAATTACTTATCCTCAGGGAATGAGCTATCAAATCACTGTCAAAGGTTGGTCGCCGAAAAAAAAAAAAAAAAACACTGCACAACGAATGCTGTACAAAAGCATCTAATTAAAATTTGTAATCGAAGTAGAATGGACCTAACATGTAAAAAAAAAAAAAATGGTATTCTGGTGAGACTAATGGAGAGTGACAGCCGTGAGCGCTAATGCGAGGGTGGGAAGATAACTACCCAACACTGCTAATTATAGAGAGGACTGCAACATCGCTAAGCCCTGCAGTATCATTTGTACCTAGATGCAACACTAACCCCTTAAGTAACAGCTCAACACTGTGCATGTTATAGACAGGACTGCAACACCATCCCGTAGTGCAATGTCATTTGTACCTGGGTGCAGCACTAGCCCTTTCAGCACCCTGGCGTAGTTTGTATTAGGAAATTGCTCTCACCTTGCGGATTTGTTCAGTTTACGATAGACTGAACTGGAGGAGTTAGATGTCCCCTCCATTAATCTTCATTAATACAGTTCCCTCCATTATTTGCATAACATCGTCTGATGGAAGCAAAAAAAAAAAAAAAAAAAAAAAAAAACGTCATCGCTCTGAAGAAATTAATCCCTTCAACACGTCTTTCATAGCTGGTTCTTGCCACCACCAGACGATTTCTTACCGCTTACGGGAGACTTCTTGAAGTGTATAGAGTTAGATTTGGCCTTTATTAACTAATATCAATACAAGGGGTCTGTCCGTAAGTTAGATGTAGACTTTGATAACCCATTTCAATACAAGGGGCTTCTCTTATGGTAACAGAAGATGTCTCGAAGAAACAAGAATAAACGATAAGTTACCGGCATGAGGGGGCTTGTGTGTGTGTGTGTGTGTGTGTGTGTGTGTGTGTATTTACATAATATATATATATATATATATATATATATATAGTATGTATATAGTATATATATTCCCGTAGAAATACGATTATGCATAAATACTAGCGTTCATTGCACACACTCCCTTAATCTTTATCATCGTCATCATCATAACCATCATAATCATAATTGTTATCATGGTCATCATCATTAATTATTAAACAACAGCATCCGGACAGTCTCGTACGGTGCAGCCAGTGCGAAGTGTCACAGCTGCGGCTCTTAATGCTGAACAACAACCTATTGATTTACTCTCAGCGCAGGTGTGTGAAATGTAATACTAATTGTTCTCTATTCAGTTCATATCGATTATAATCTCATCTGAGCTCTCTGTCTGTCTGTCTGTCTGTCTGTCTGTCTGTCTCTCTCTCTCTCTCTCTCTCTCTCTCTCTCTCTCTCTCTCTCTCTCTCTCTCACACACACACACACACACACACACACACACACACACAAAGATTACCGTATAGAGGATGCCAGAATATAATAACTGTAGGATTATCAAAGTATCGTTATTAAATTTATATACTGATCTTCACTGCGATGATTTGATACTCTAGAGGGACGCTTTCACCTGTTAGCACTGATTTAACTCTGGCGGCTCCACATCTCGGTCATGCAAAAGTCCCTCAGTTCCCTCCCTGTTCCCTGAAAGGAGAATGGTAGACCGCCGAAGACTGAGAGCTATGACTTGTAGTTTAGTATTTCACATGTAGATAAGCCTGGGTAGTGACGCATTTATTATATTATTGTAACTACCACCAGAATTTCTTTTTAACACTTTGGGGAAGTATGTTGACTTCTGAGGGATAATGACAGCAATAACTTTTTCACAGCGATAGGAAGAAAGAGGATGGGTTTGTTAAAATGTTGAACAAAATACTTTGACGTCATGTCCATTTCTCACTGTCACAGTGTCATACGCATCTCACTTTCATATCTTGCTCCTCTTTCTTTCTACATAAACTGCTCACTATCATCATCTTATGCCCATCTCTTTCTCTCTCTCTCTCTATCTCTCTCTGCCACGTTTTTCTTTCATTCTCATCTCAGAAATGTCTCTCGGCAACACTGTCTTATGCGCAACATTCTTTTATCATTCCATACCTCCTTTTATCATCCCATGCTTATCCTTTATAGTACTTTCACCAGCTCATCCTCACATATTACTTTCAGCATCTCTTGATCGTCATTACTCATATTCAGATTTAAAAAACCTACCAGCTCAGCTGGTAGAGAAGTGGTCTGCAGTCCTACCGGACCCAGGTTAAAATCCCCTCTGGGGCAGGGAACAGTTTAAGGATTTGAATGTAATAAAAACAGACTTTACTGATCTACCAGAAGACCCGCCGACATGTCGTAAAAATACCCCCGCTAATACCAGTACACCAGTCCTGTATGAGACAACCCCAGCATGTATTGAATATGGACGGTGGGTGTTAGTGCTAAAGTGGTGACATGTAGAGGTGTATGGCATGTAAGAGGACTACTGGGCCTTGGAAGCAGGCTGTGAAGCCTATGCCCAGAGTCGGACACATAAAAAAGAAAAAAAAACTACTACTACTCCGCCCCCTTTCCTCGTCTTCTCCTGCTTATTTTGAAATGGTGCTTAGTTGGTAATGGGGTGAAGTGGAAAGCCATATGCTAGGGAAAGAAGGAAGGAGAAAGAGACGTTGGTGGGAGACGAGGATGTTGAGAGAGAGAGAGAGAGAGAGAGAGAGAGAGAGAGAGAGAGAGAGAGAGAGATTTGAAGGGGTTGAAGGGGCGATTGGAATGTGGGGAGGCGATGAGAGTGAGAAATTATGGGAGAGAAGAAGAAAAATTGATTCTGCCCTTTACACTTTATTGTCCTATTTTATGTTGCTGATGCTAAATATTCCTTCATTTAATCGATATAACCAGCGTACAGACGAATATTCAGGTGTAATAGATAAAAGAAAACGCAAGGAGGAAATGCAACAAAGCCGGGGTATGCCAACCGGGCCTGCATTCTTGTAGGTTAAGGAGGCTCCCTAGCACCTTTTCTTTACCATTTTATGCTTATGGCACACGAATATTACATTTTACTTTGATGCAATCTATTCTGAAATTATAAACATAAGAATACCATTTTAGAGTTCCGTACTAAGCTGTATCACTCAAAATTCATGGCTAAATATGAGGTGGTATAAAACCCCCTGGGTTGAGAGGAATAAGGATGGCCAGACTATATCCCTGTGTAACCGACCCCAGCTGCACCGCCACTCCCACCCTCCTGCTCTACTTAACTCATCATGAGGTATTTCCTGCCCAACCACGCGCCTCTTGTCCACAATGACCACGGAATACTTGAGCATTTCATGGATATAGGTACTGAGTTTTTATTTTTTATTTTTTTTTCTAGAACAATCAATCAATCAATCAATCATTTCCTGTGGCACCCTCGGGGATGCATAGGGCCTCGATGAACTCACACCACCACATCCTATCTTGTGCTAACTCCTCAAGATCTCCCCAACACTCATCTCCAGCTTCCCGTCTCATTGTCCTCACCCACGTCTCTTTTGGCCTTCCTCTACCTCTCCTACCAAGTGCCACCCACCCTGGTGTACCTCGTACTATTCCCTGTCTCCTATCCACATGTCCTAGCCACTTCCATCGTGAGAATCTAACATATTCATCGATCGGCTGCACTCCCGTTATTTCTCTAATTCTACTATTTGGTATCCTTTCCCACCACTTAACTCCTAATATTCTTCTAAGTGCTTTATTTTCAAACACCAAGAATTTTTTTTCCATAGTCACTGTGCTGTACCAAGACTCGTGTCCATAAATTAAGATACTCCTAACCATTACCTTATAAAGTTTGATTTTTGTATGCACAGAGAAATTGTTATTATTCCAAATATTTTTAAGCATTCCCATTGCCTGATTAGCCTTCTTTAACCTTTCCTCGAATTCAAAGTTCAAAGAACCATCCTTGGCTAAATAAGTACCTAAATATTTAAACCTATCAACTTGCTTTACAACCATACCTCCAATTACACATTCCTGCGCATTTTCCATATTCATATTGATTATTTCAGTTTTTCCACAATTAATAACCAAACCCACCTTGCGACCTTCACTCACCAAACAGTCCAACACTCTCTGCATCTCTTCTGGCCCATCACAAATCAAAACTATATCATCTGCATAATCTAAATCCAAAAGTTTCCTGTTCTCTCCCCAAAGTATACCTGCACCGGTTTCTGTTCCAACGCGTTTCATAATGTAATCAATGACCAATATAAATAGTAAAGGCGATAGAACACCACCTTGAATTACTCCGGACTTGACTTCAAACGAATCACTCAGACAACTATCAACCATCACTTTACAAAATGTGTCCTCATGCATGTTCATAATGACCCTCACAAACTCCTCTGGTATTCCATAATGTCTCATGATCTTCCCCATAGTCTCTCTCGAAACACTATCAAAAGCCTTTTCAAAATCAACAAAACAAAGACTTAACGGTACTCTCATTTCATTAACTTGCTGCAACAAATGCCTAACTATAAAGATCTGTTCATTGCAACCACGTCCCTTTCTAAAACCAGCCTGTTCATCCCTCAGAATACCCTCAACCACCGGCTCCAACCTATTTAACAACACTCTACTGAAAACTTTCAAAGCTATCGGTGACAAAGAGATTCCCCTCCAATTACCACATTCACTCAGGTCTCCCTTCTTCGGAACTTTAACAATTACACCATTCTTCCAAACTGACGGTAGTAACCCCGTCACCCATATCTTATTGAATAGCTTGGTCAAGATCATTATTAATCTATCCCCCTCCACTTTAAACATTTCCGGAAATAAACCATCCTCCCCTGATGCCTTATTATTCTTTAACTGTTTTACTGCTTTCTCCACTTCTGCAAGCCTCAACTCTCCTGTTTCTATATTTAAATCTTCCTGAGCAGACGGTATATCCTCTTCTGGTGGTATTGGTCTATTAAGAACTGTCTCAAAATGCTCTTTCCATCTGTTTTTAATATCTCCATCTTTGGTCAATAAATTTCCTTCCCTGTCTCTAACAGGTATTTCCTTGCGTTTACCTGCATTACCACTCAGTTCTCTAATCGATTCATATGCTATTCTTTGACTCTGTCCATCATTTTTGTTTATTAAGATTTCAGTCTCTGCAACCTTTTCATCCACACATCTTCTTTTATCTCTCCTAGCTAACCTTCTTACTTCTGAATTCAAACTCCAGTACGCAGCTCTTGCTAATTCAATCTCTCGTTCATCAACGCATTGCATCTCACTCCTCAATTTAGCCTCACCTCTCTTTTTTATCATATCCCACGTTTCCTCCGATATCCATTTCTTTCTCCTGAATCTATGTCTCCTTCCAATCGTACATTCAGCAGTCTCATGCGAAACTTTGTTCACATCCTCCCACATCTCATCTACACTTCTCTCCCCCTCTTCCAACGTTTCCAACACCAAAAACCTATTTCTGCATTCTAATCTGAATTCCAGTACGCAGCTCTTGCTAATTCAATCTCTCGTTCATCAACGCATTGCATCTCACTCCTCAATTTAGCCTCACCTCTCTTTTTTATCATATCCCACGTTTCCTCCGATATCCATTTCTTTCTCCTGAATCTATGTCTCCTTCCAATCGTACATTCAGCAGTCTCATGCAAAACTTTGTTCACATCCTCCCACATCTCATCTACACTTCTCTCCCCCTCTTCCAACGTTTCCAACACCAAAAACCTATTTCTGCATTCTAATCTGAATTCCTCCTTTTCTTCTCCTTCCCTTCTAAGCTTAACAATATCGTATCTACCAACATCAGATTTTTCCTTCTTCTGATTTTTAAGTTTAAACCTTATTTTTGCAATGCTGAGTTGATGGTCACTACCAATATCTGCTCCCCGTTTAACATGAACATCTAGCAGAGAACTTCTATGCCTCCTACTGATAGCGATGTGATCAATCTGATTTTTATATTTTCCACACGGCGACACCCAAGTTGTCTTGTGTATATTGCAATGCTGAAAGAGTGTGCCCCCGATGACTAAGTCATTTGCTAGACAGAAGCTTCCAAACCTCACTCCGTTTTCACTCATCCTACTACCAACTCCCATCTTACCCATACATGCCTCAAATCCCTCATTTGAACAGCCCATTACTGCATTAAAGTCTCCAACGTAGATCAAAACATCATGTCTAGGTACCCTTCCCACTCCTTCTTGCAACTTTTCATAAAATGTGTCTTTCCTTTCATCGAGTGCATCATTAGTAGGTGCATAACACACAAACAGACTGATGTTGCCATGATTTGATTTAAACCGTGCGTATAACAATCGCTCATCTAGAGGATCCCACTCACATAAAGCCTTATTTGCCTTACAACCCAGCAACAATCCTACTCCCTGATAATGCATTCCGTCCTGTCGACCAGATATCAATAAACGTATACCATCCTCCAAATCCAACTTATCGACTCCAGTTAATCTAGTTTCTGTCAGAGCACAAATATCAAGTCCGTAATTTTGAAAAACCTTCACTAACTCATCGATTTTACCGTCATGATTTAGCGTTCTCACATTCCAGTTACCAATTTTAATTGTATTTTTTGCATTGACAAAGGAATTAGATTGTAATTGAGGCAACCGTGAGATTCTTAGCACCCCCTGCCCATTTAAGGGCTTCACGGGACTGGGGGCCATTATTGTTCTTTCAGAGTCCATCAAGGTTTCTTTGGCTAACTTCCTGAACACCTCGCCATTGTGTTGCAGTCGCAGTAGGCAGCTAACTTGCCTGATTGCCCACACCCGAAAGACCCAGCTATGCTGTAGCCAGTCACGTGCCGGCATGCTTCCCAGCCATTTCACTCTTAAGGAGTTCCTCTGCCTGAGAAATCAACCACCCCCCTGCTCCCGAGGGCTTTTGATCTGTGTAGGTAGAACAGATGAAGAATTTCATGCAATGTGGTGTATGGTTCGTATTTTGAGTGGCTTGGGAAATATTGTAGCATCTTTTCCGTAGCGATATATTTCTCACAATGTATATTAACATTTTCTTGTATGCTGTATATATATGCAGTATTAATATGGACACATTTAACATTAATAATATAGAAGTTGATGGTGAAGTGTAATATGCAGAAGCTCTCACTATAAAAGATGTGTGATGAAATGTAAAATTAGCTTAGAATACAATAAACTTTAAAATGACGTGCCTAACTCAGACTGTAGAATTTATAGTCGTACCTACATTCTATGTGTAGGCCTATGTCCGTGAAATATCGTGATATTACTTTGGCCAGTCCTGTCTCTCTATGAATATTTGTGTATGTGACATCATAAAATGGAATTCTAGCAGCAAGGTGTTAGACAAAAAAAAAAAAAAAAAAAAAGAATAAATGAATACATAAAATTATCAACGGGATATCCATTACGGAACATGGGAAAAGGATCATACTCAGGTAGAGGGACAGTGAACAAAACAGTTTGAATGTGATGGGGACAGAAATTGAGAGGGAGAGGAATGACAAGAGAGGCCAAGGAACCAGAGCCGAATATAATGAGGGGAGAGAGAGAGAGAGAGAGAGAGAGAGAGAGAGAGTAAGGGTGGATGTAGTAGGAGGTGAGGTGATACCGACGTAAACTAGAAAGCACTCACAGAGCGCATACCTCCGCCAGTGCAGTCACCATTGAAAAAGGATCCGGATCCGGATCCGAGGAGATATTATGTGGAATACATTGGATTCGGATCCGCCCTCAAATTTAACCAATTGTTCCTTGACCCATGGCACACTCTTTCACAAAATTTTACTGAAATTCATTGAGTACTTTTGGAGATATCATACACAGAATCCGGATCCGGATCCGGATCCGACCCCAAATTTAACCAATTCTTTCTTGGCGCATGGCCCACCCTTCCACCAAATATCATTGAATTCGTTGAGAACTTATGGAGATATTATGGACAAAGGGACAGGCAGACAAACATGGGTAAATACATAACCTCATCCAACTTCGTTGGCGGAGGTAATGATTGTCAGGGAGGGAAAGTGAAGAGGTGGCCAGTGGGGACGAGTAGAGGGGTGGGAGAGGGTGAGGATGATGGGAGGCAAGAAGAGTAGGAGAGGAAAGAAGGGAAATACCGGTAAGTGGATAGGAAGAGGGCGCTGAGAGAGTGATGAAAGGAGGATTAGAGTGGTAGAAAATGGAAGGACGTAGGCTATGAAGAAGGAGGGAGAAGAATTAGCGAGATTGGAGAGGGGCGTGTGGGAGAGGATAAGGGAGAGGGGATGCTGAGGAGGAGAAGCAGGAGGAGGTGAATAAAGAGTTAAAAGGAGAGGGAGAGTGGAGAGGAAGGAAGAATGTGAAGAAAGAAGTGAAGAGTCATGAATGATGGGTCAGACAATAGAGGACGTTAGGGAAGAAGGCTGAGAGAGAGAGAGAGAGAGAGAGAGAGAGGAGGCGGATGGGGGCTCTCAGGTTCTCCAGACAAAATGCCTTTGAAGTGTCCTGAGCCAACATCGTAAATCCAGCCAAGTACTGACTGGTGACAGCGACCCCTTTATCCTTGCATCTCATTACCTGCAACAGCATAGACGGTTTTTACACCCAGATGGTTAGGAGAGAGAGAGAGAGAGAGGAAGTGAATATCTTTGTTTAATGACGGTATATATCAGTTCGTATGGGATCAACCTCACGTTTTTAGCTTTTCTGCGGAAGGAAGGAAAGCCAAAATTAAGCCTTTCCGTTGCTGGCCAAGTATGTATAGAGGCACGTAGGTATAGTGAGAGAACATCATGTGAAGATGTCAGTGGTTTATCAGCTATGCTTCTGTGTGTGCAAGAATCTGTGTAAACATTGAGTGGCTGATGTGAATATACAGGCTACAAACTTACTGTATACTTGCAAATGAAGTGACTTTAATCGAAACCAGGTCCTGGACACACACCGTATCGTATTTATGAGGATAACTGGTATGGGCACAGAAAATACTATAAAGAATGGACTTTTATGAATGCCTCATGCAACATTTTGTGATATAAAGAAAGGAAATACAATAACATTTTTTGGCACAGTACTGTGTTTATGACTTCGTTAATAAGCACGGGCAGTAACAACTGAAGTGTGACATTTTGCAAAGGGAAATATCGGAGGATTGAAAACAGCAACACATATCTATTCTTGTGATGTTCTAGAGTACTTCTCTCGTAGATGTAGTGTTGGGCTAGATTATAAGTTCCTTTAATTAGAAAGATAGAGCTACTGTACTCTTCATTTGAATAATAACTTAAACGCTCAGTATTTTGCGGTGAAACAAGTATATACTTCATCTCTTGCAGAGTAGTAATTGACTCATAAAATCTCTGAGCATAAAAGGCAAGTTTTTTTTTCTCACATCATAGAGTAATACTGTGAAATATGAATAAGTGCCTATCAACTAAAGGCGTGTTTAGAGAAGCGAAAGCGATAAAAAGGGGAGGAGGAAGGGAAGGAGGGGGTTGGCTTGATATGGTAATAAGCGATGCCAGAGAAGAGGAAGACTGTATGGAACACAATATTTTCGTTATAAAGGGAATTGGATGACAGACTAAAGGACTGGTAGATCATAATTTGTAGAGATGGTGAATGAACTGTTCTACAGATGCATCACAATTGTTGACATAGATCTCAGAAATAATAATAATGTTTGGTTTAATACAGAAAGATGTATTGAAAAGGGATTAAAGTCAATAATTTCAACGTGTTTCCTACGTGGCAACTAGTGGGTTGGGGGAGGGTTTAGTGCTCCTTCCAGTTAAACAACTAAAATGACAAACAAAATGCCTTGGACCAGGACAGACCACCAGGTGACGACCAAGGACCGGACAAAGGACACGATGAGGATGGCAACGTTGAATGTGAGGGGAGCTAATGATGAGATGAAAGAAAGAGATTGCCCAGGTGCTTGAGGATGAAAAAAGTAGATATATTTGAATGACTGAGACCAAATAGTAAGATGAGAATGTGAGAGAGTAGGAGTATGGATGGGGTATATGTGTGGGAGTAACTGAGAACGAAAGGGCAAAGGAGGGTGTATGTTTTGTTGTGTGTAAGAGATAGAAAGAGAATATAAGAGAGTACGAATCAGTTGGTTCACGGAAGGTATGGGTAAAACTGAAAGAAAGAATACGAGTTTAAGCATGAGTGACTGTGTGTGTTTATGCGCCGACAGAAGACCGTGCCAGCAGAATGAAAAAAGACTTCTGGGCAAATGTAGAAGCATGCGTGGAAACTTTGAGAGGAGTGAGAGAGTGTTTTTGATTAAAAATATGACTGGAGAAGCAGGGAATGTGAGGGTGGATGGAGTGGTCGGTGAGTGCAGTGTGCCTGCAGAAGTGAATGAGAATGGTAGTGCTGTGATGGAGTGCAGGAGGGGACTTGTAATAGCCAATACCCACTTAAGGCACAAAATGATCCATAGGTGTACAGGGATGTGATGAAAAGGGTGGGTTGTGAGCTGGATGAATGGAAGGCATTCACTGATTATGTGTGCGCTGCTGATAGAATGAGAAGATATGTGCTGGATGTGAAAGCATACTGAGGTTGGGGATGTGGACTCTCTGACCACCACTTAGTAGAAGTGAGAATCAAGATGCAAATGCACTGGGTGAATAGGAGAAAAGGGCAGGGGGAAGCAGCCCATACACAGAGGACAGAAGGTTGTAGGTGGATTAAAAAAAAAAAAAAGTAGAAGTGGAGGAGTGATTAGGCAGATATGATTTGGAGATGATGGGGAGGTAGTAAGTAACGTGCAAAGTATTCACAGGAGAAATCTGTGCAGCATGAGAAGTGGTGTTTGGGGTGAAAGGAAGACGATAGGATGTGGAAGAAATAACATGGTAGAATGAAGAGGTGAGACAAGCTGTGGCACAAAAGTAGAAAGGGGAAAGCATATGGTGAATGGATGGCAAACAGAGACATGGAGGAAGCTGAGAGACAGAAAAGTGTTATAATAACAAAAAAGGAGAGAGGTGAAACAATTAGTAAGAGAGTAAGAGGAGAGTGAATGAGAAGTTTGGAAGAAATCTGAGCGTAAAGTGGAGGGAATGTAGGAAAATGTTCTGGAAGGAGGATAAGAGTAAGATAGGGTGATAAAAAATTTAAAGAACGAGTGAAAGATAAAAATGGCAGATTACTGGTGGAGAAGGGAGAATGAGTGACCAGATGGGGAGAACATTTTAAAGGAATTTTTAAAACTTAGAGAATGAAAGAAATGCTAGTATAGGTGGCTGGGGAATGGCTGGGATGAGGGAGACGAAAAGGAAGGAAGAGATCAGTAGGATGGAAGTAGTGGAAGGAATGAAGAATGTCAAGATAGGGAAAGCCCAGGAATAGATGGAGTATGTGGTGAAATGCTGAAGCTCGGAGGAGGGAAAGTAGCAGAATGGATATGAAAGATGTGCAGATTGGCTTGGGAGGAAGGGAGAGTTCTGAAGGATCGGAAGTTAGCTACAGTGTGACCCAGAAAAACCTCCCACATTTCAAAGGTAAATGAAAAAAAAATGGTTAAGGATAATCAAAATATTATTTGCACTCATGAAACTTCATTCAATACAGTTTTTATTCATCATGTTTTAAAGATGACATCCTCCAAATGGTGGCCGTCATTGTCTATACACGCTTGGAGGCGATTTCTGAAGGCTGCCATGGCTCGACGGGTCATGTCGGGTGGAACAGCGGCTATCTCCTGCTGAATAGCAACCTTAAGGGCTTCAAGAGTTTGGGGTTGATGAGTATACACTCGTGATTTAAGGTAGCCCCACAGAAAAATCACAAGGGGCGAGGTCAGGAGGAACGGGCCGGGCCGGCTACCCAACATCGCCACGCAACGAGATCACCCAATCTGGAAACATTTCCCTCGGGACTTGCAATGATTTCCGAGCTGTGTGTGCCTTATCTCCATCTTGCTGAAACCACACATCGAGTTCTTCATGCTCAAGGTTTTCGAGTTGTGGTCTTAGAAAGTTTTCGAGCATATCAATGTATCGGTCAGAAGTTACGGTAACAGTTACACCACCCTCTTCAAAGAAATAAGGACCCATGATGCCAACATCAGCAACAGCGCACCACACAATCACTCGATTGGAGTGCAACGGTCTTTCTTCCAACAAGCAAGGGTTGTCTTCAGACCAATAGCGAAAATTTTGTTTGTTTACAGAGCCACTTAAATGAAAATGAGCTTAGTCACTGCACAAGAGAACAGCATTTTCCGGAACACATTGCAGAATGTTCTCGCATAACTCCCTGTGGCTTCACCAGTCTCTCGCATTGAGTTCTTGCACAACCATCATTTTGTATGGGTGGAAGAGAAGGTCTTTGTGTAAGATTCTCCTTGCAGTTTCCCGGGATATCCCTACTGCTAAAGCATGCTTCCGCACAGAATGTCTCGGAGACTACACAACAGATCACCTCAATGCTTCAATATTCTCAGGTGTATGAGCTCTCCTAGGTCGACCAGGTGATTCTCTTTTTAAAACTGAGCCTGTTGCCATGAAATTCTCAACCCAGTGCAAGATGGTTTTCAGATCTGGAACGTTTTGGTTCCGTGGAATACTGAAAGGTCTTCAAAAAGCCCTCTGCACAGCAATCACGGAACGGTTGTTTGTGAAGAATGCTTCGACAGTGAACGCACGCCATGTTGGTGACTGAGGACAGTTGGAGTTGGGCTACCAACAGACTCTAGCGCCGCCCCTCCCCCCTCACTACTGCCAGTGCTACAGCCTTTCGAAATTTGGGAGGTTTCTGGGGGTCACCCTGTATTATTGTTCCCGTAGACAAAGGAAAAGAGGAAAAAGTTGTGTGTGGTAATCACAGGGGTATTTGTTTTCTTGGTGTAAGAGGAAAAGTATATGGTAGGATACTTATTGACAAAGTTAGGGAAACAAAAAAGGAATTAACTGGAGAAAAAGATGGAGGTTTCGCGAAGGGACAAGGTTGTCTAGATCAAGTATTCATTCTCAGGTGTTTAGAGGAAAAGTTCCTAGAGAAGGGAAAGAAGCTGTGCTGTCTTCATGGATTTGAAGAAAGCATGTGACAGAGTGGATAGACATGGAATGTGGAAAACATTGTAGATATATGGAGTAAATAGGAACCTGTTGAATGCCATGAAGAGTGCGTATGAGGGCGCTGGGACTGCAGTTCGAGTGGACGGTGAACTGAGCGAAATTTTCTCTCTGAATGGTGGACTGAAACGGATGAGTTATGTCCCTATGGTTGTTCAATTTATGTATGGGTGAATTTAAAAAGAGATACAAGGTAGGACATTGGATGCTGGAGCAGTCCTAATGAGAGAGGGCAGCGTTTGGAAACTTCCTTATTTGTTGTTTGCAGATGATTCTGCACTGTTAGTGAAGGTGAAGGGGAACTGCTACGCATGCTGAATGAGTCTGGGAGAGTATGTAAGAAACAGAATCTAAATGTGAATGTAGGAAAGAGTAAAATTGTGGTCTCTAAGAGAAGTGAAATCAGTGAATGTAGGGTGAGGTTGGATGGTGAGGAAAAAGAAAATGTGAGTGCTTTATAGTACTTAAGTTGCGTGATGAGTAAGGATGGAAGTCTGGAGGATGAAGTGCTTGAAAGGGTACAACAGGGAAGAAAAGTTGCTGATTCATAGGAAACAGTGATAAGAAAAAGGGAGGTGAGCATGGAAGTAAAACGAAAAAAAAGTCACTACTTGACAGTATTTTGATCCCCACTCTAACGTATGGAGCGAAGCCTGAACCTTACTGGAAGGACACAAGACAAGTGACAGCAGTGGGAATGAGTTAGCTGAGAGGAGCATATGGAGTTACATGGAGAGACAGACTGATAAATGAGTATGTGAATGAGCATTGTGGTTGAATTGAATGTTACAGGAATTGTTAGGAGAAAAACACTGAGGTGGTTTGGCCGTGTGGGGAGGAGGGAGAATGGGAAACTGACTAGGACGGTGTCTATGATTGAGGTGGAGGTACAGAGGGAGGGGAAGGGCTAGGATGTGGTGGAAGGATGGCGTGGAGAGATATATGAGATAGGGCGGTGTAAGTCTGGAGGAGGGCAGCAAAATGGCATGGGATGGGGCAACATGGAGATGATTTATTTGTGGCCAACCCTTATGGGATTAAGGTTTTTGCCTATAGATAGATAAACAGACAGTGATGTTGGAACTCAAGTATAGTACACCCTCGATATAACAAATTAAAATCGACAGCTTGTTAAAGCTGAACACCATGTAGTTCGATAATTTCCCAGGCGTCTGGCTTTACCGAACAAAGGTCGTTAAATATAGAGCATCGTACGGCTGTACAGTCATACAAAACATACAGCTCAGTCTAAATACCTCTTTTTTTTAAATAGATGCCATATATGGCTCCTCTCACAATGTTGGTCACCCAGAGACTGATGCTGCATGCTGCGGGATGCAGAGGAATGTAGAAGCGTGTGTGTGTGGGGGGGGGGTTGCCAGGCTCTTGGTGTTTCTCGCACATTCGCTTCTCTACCGAACGAAAATTCGTTAAATGAACATAACGTTCGGCCAGTTCATGATGGTCTTTAAAACCAAAATTCGTTAAAAGAGGGTTCAGTATGTCAAGGGTTTACTGTACTTTTATCTTACTAACTCCTGGCGATTATATTCAATATAGTTACTCCTCCAAAACTAATAAAAAACGAAGAAAACGAAAAATAACATGTGGGGATAGGTTAAATGCATGTACATTTTCATTGTGATAGTAGAGGTTAGGCAATATGGTTTAAATTCTGGCTGGCTCCCGATTATTCCATTTACGTAAGGGAAATACTTCACTTGTTGCGAGGTTTGGCTAAGTAAATTAAATTGTCCGGCTTAGGTAAATAAAAAGAAAGATAATTGTTGAAAAGGTCTGCAATTGTTAGAATGTTTTGTTTTTTGTGTTTACGGCCCTGAAGTCAATGGTGGAAAATGCATGGTGGACAACAGGTTTATGGAGGAAAATAGGGACAAGGGGGAAATAGGTCCATGGGGACAAAGGGTCCGTGGGGAAGTTAAGCCCCTGGAAAACAGATCAATAAGGAAAAAAAAAAAAAAACAGAGCCAAAGTGAAGGTATGTTCATGAGGGAATATAGATCCATGAGTATAATAGACCTACTGTATAAGGAAAATACGTCCGTGGGAGAAAACAGGATCATGACGGAAAGTTTGTGTGCAGGAACAGGTTGGGGGGGGGGGATTGGCGGGTGTAGGGTTGAGCCTTAGTGGGTGTGCCCGAAGAGAGAGAGAGAGAGAGAGAGAGAGAGAGAGAGAGAGAGAGAGAGGACTTATGTGCTTGTTTTCTCAACGTAAACTCCATGGTGCAGTTCCTTAAGTATCATTTTGCGTAACTAACGTAGCGGAGCTTTTTCGAGCAGTTTTATTAGACAGGCGCAACATTTTACTGTAATTCCACACCGCCTTCACCACACATAAAGCACCTTTAATTATACGCCCGTCACGAAGGCAAACAGCTCTGGTAGGTTACGAAGTCTATCCTGATTAGGTAAGGTAAGGAAAGATATGATCGGGTAGAGTACGATAGTGTAGGTTAAGATACGGTAAGATAAGGTTTTGGAATGGTAAGGTAAGGTAAGGCAAAATAATGATAAGATGCGGTAAGAGGCACAATATGATACGGTATGGTAAAGTAAGGCAAGGTTAGGTATCGTAGGGTAAGGTAAGATAAAGTGAGGAAATACAAGGTAAGGTAGGGGCATAGTGAGGGGGGGGAAAGGTAACGTAAGGTAAGGTGAGGTAAAGTAAAGTAAGGTGAAGTGAGGTAAGGATAAGTAAGGTGGTGTTTAGAGTAGGTTAGAAATATACGATACTGTAACAGTAATCGGGCTGAATGATAGGTTAGGTTACTTTAGATTAAGTTCAGTTAGATTTGTTTAGTTTATGTAATATTTAAGTAGGCTAAGGTAAGTTAAGTTAGGTAGAGTCAGGTTGGGTTAGATTACGTTTGGTATGGTTGAGTTAGGGTTTACTAGATTTGGCTAGGCTAAGCGAGTATAGGCAACCCTGTGTTGGGCTGAGTTGGGTTAGGTTAGATTCAACACATAAACCAGCAAGACACTACCGATATCAGGCCAACCCTGTGACAATGCTCCTACCCCCCCCCCCCAATCCCCCAGTAGGCTAATGTGGACCCTCTGCTGCTGTCGATAATATCGAAACCAATACCAATATCGTCCATAAACACAAACACACAACCACAAATATCCATTTTGTGATTCAGGTCTCAGTTATACCTCATCCAAGGAGGTTATGTTTTTGCCGGCGTTGGTTTGTTTGTCTGTTTGTCTGTTAGCGAGATTTCTCAAAAAGTTATGAACTGATTTTGCTGATTTTTTTTTTTTTTTTTTTTTTTTTTGGAGGAATGGGTATGGCCCAGGGAACAATCCATTAGATTCTGGTGGTGAACCGGATCATCATCCGGATCCCGGAATTTTTGGTTTATTTGCCCACACGATATCTCCAAAAGTTCTCAAAATTTCAATGAAATTTATTGGAAAGGTGGGCCAAGGTCCAAGAAAGAATGTAGGCTATTCAGTTTGGGGGCGGATCCGGATCTGGATCCTGCAGTGGCATTAGCGGAGGTATGCACTCTCTGAACACTTTCTAGTTATTCTCATCTGATTCTCTTCTCTCTCTTGTAATCTCTTTCTTTCCTTCACCCTTTTTTCATTCAGTTGTTTTACTCGTATTTCATAGTGATATCCGATTGTCTAGTCTTCCTTTTTCTTTCCATTTTCACTCAGCATGCCCTCATTTTATTACCCCCTCCTTCCTAGTTTTCTCTTTATTTGTATCTCTTTCCCTCCTCCAGCTTTTGGTCCCTTTCTTTCCTCCCTCCTCTTAGTTTTCTATCATGCATCCTCCCTGTCCTAAGCACCAATACGATCTCTCTTCGCTTCATCCATTGTATCCTGTTTTCATCTTGGTTTCATCTTCGTTTTAATTTTGCTTTCGTCTATATTTTGCTTTCTCAACCTTTGTCATCTCTTTCTCAGTTTCTTTATCCGTTTTTTTCACATATCTTTCCTCATCTGTCTTTGTCTCACTTTTTGCCTTCGTTCGCTCACAGTCTCATTCCTATGCATAGTGTTGCCATTTCAGTTTCATCTTCCTTTTCTTTACTCACTTCCTCTTCCTGTTTTTTTTTTCCACTCTTTCTCGCATATTTTTCTAGTTCCTCCCCCTTCCCTCACTCTTACTCTTCTCTCCATCTTACCCATCCCATTCCGCTCGCTCTACTCGTTCTACACACACACACACACACACACACACACACACACACATACACACACACGGGCATAACCTTCGTAGCGACATCCTAGCGCCGTTTCCATTACGATGCTGGGTAATTATGCAAATGCTACGTATCGGGTTGTGCTTTGTCCAGGGCATTATATATGGGGCAGACGCAGGCCATAGCGGGGTTATCTGGGGAGGCTCCTGTATGCTGGGGAGAGAGAGAGAGAGAGCATTACCCGTCCCCGCCCTGAGGGGCTCAGAGACGGGTGTTGTTTTCACTCGGTTTGTCTGTTTGTGTCTGTCTGTCTATCTCTATGTTAGCAACTTTACTCGAAAACTACTGGTGCGATTTTGACTAAAACTAGAGGCATGATGGGCTATGACCTTCTGATCTCTAAATTAAATTTTGGGCCTAATTGGGCCAAGGCCCAGGCTGTAGGCCCCCCACCCCCCAAAAAATAGTTTTTTCGCCATAACTCCTTTCAAATTCGTCATATCGACATGAAACCAAAACCTAAAGGTGCATCTTTCAAATCTGCATCCTATGACATGCCTCATTACATCAGAAGGGTCACCCCTCGGTTAGTGGTAGGGGGGTCAGTGTCAGGTGAGTCGGGCCTAAAACTTAAAATGCGCCTAAAATCGTCAGTTTTCACCCGATTTACTCCAAATTTGATAGGTGACGTCTTTAACTAGATATCCCTTTGTGTTTATATGTTAGCACTAAAATGACTGCCGGGGACGGGTTTGCTGTGCCTCGGCACCACTTCTTGTTTAGTCCTTTTACGCCCCATTAGGAGTGTATTAACCCAAGACTGGACTACTCAATCAGGATTTTTTTAAATTCTTAGTAATAGAACAGAGGAAGGAAACAAATGAATACAAAAAATAATCCATACACCAGATTACTGGCGTCCTCCATTCATAAAATATCTGTAACAGTTGGACTTCAACAGCTGTAGGTTGAAGTCTGGGGGAAAACAATTCTGGGAAAGCGAGTTCTAGAGAGATGCAGTTCGGGGAACAAAAGAACTCTGATAAGCAGAAGTTCTGCAATATGGCTGAGTGACATTCCAGTCATGAGCGCTGCCAGATGCCTGTGTAGCACGAGGGAAGGCATAGAGAGGTGGCACCATGGACGCAACGTCATCTGAGCATTTGCCATAAATCTGTAAAATAATGCAAGGGAGGCAACATTCCTTCTTACTTGTAGGGGAGGTACCGGTACTTTATTAGTGATAGCAGGGTTAATAATAAGTCTAACAGCTGTGTTCTGAATTTTGTCTACTTGTTTTAATGCAACCTCGCCACATCCATTCCACATGGGTGAGCAATATTCAAGCTGAGAGCGCACATGACTTATAAATTATAGCTAACTGCTCGTCAGTGAAGAAGTTACGGACTGTTCAATAATCCAAGTTTCTTTGAGGAGGTATTGGCAAGTGATCTGACATGAGAGCTCCAGCTGAGGGCATTGTTAAGTGAGACACCGAGAATTTACGGCAAAGGTGACCAGCCTCGGTCTTCCCTGAGTGAAATGATAAAATCCACAAGCCCAAACCCTACCTCAAATTTACACTCTTATGAACCACCTCTGGTTAGAGAGCTTTTGCCCACTAGACCATCAACCGTCCTTTCGCTTATAATATATTTTCCATCCATCACAGTAAGTGGCTTCCTGGATTATTGCAAACCATTAAATTTTGATTCGCCCCTCAGTACTGAGTGACCTAACGGTTCCACTATTAGACTTAAGAGCAGATCCCTTCATGAAAATTAGAAGGTCTATGCTCTCTCTCTCTCTCTTCTCTCTCTCTCTCTCTCTCTCTCTCTCTCTCTCTCTCTCTCTCTCTCTCTCTCTCTCTCTCTCTCTCTCTCATTATCGATAACACAGTACTACTCAGTCTTTAGTTCCATTCTTTTCTCACACAATTACCCTTTATACGACCATCAACTTTTAAGATTCTTTTAGCGTGACGATGTCTTATTCTTGCTATTCTCAGGCGATTTTATTCAGACTGACATTAATCCCTTTTCTAATACATATTCTTCCTTAATTCGGTAAAATTTAATAGTGAAAACAAGAAAAAAAGCCTCATTCTACATTTCGCAACCGTCTGCTTTAAAATCCAGGTCACTATTTCACTTCTAGGTGCGAACAGGCTGGGACATAAAGGGGTGGCTTCAACAAAAGGACTTCAAGGCGTTTCTGCCCTTACTCAGTATCGATTTCCCTCCTCCCATGACACACACCCCTCCCTCCGGTATTCTGCACAGGAACTATAGTCCCCCGAAATTAGGTAGGTTAATTTCCATATATGTAGTAAATTTGATCCTTTCCGAAGTGAGTAAAGGTAAAAACAGATACGCCAAAATATTGTACAGGGGAAATGTAGTGCATAAAAATTAGTATGTGGAATAGTTTAGAAATTTGATAGGCTAAACGAGTAAAAATGAAAGTCTGATATTCCACAATGCTACAAAGGAAAATTTTGCCTCCGAAATAAGATGTTCACTCTCATACATGAAATGAAGTTCATGTTTTCATAATAAGGTTAATATACTCTAAAAATAAAGTACAAGAAAAGTTGGTCTTACGAAACATGGAGCGTTCCCCCAATAAGATTTAACATATGGGATTCAGTATCTTTATCAGCCACTCTATACGTTATCTTCTTATCAGTCAAGGGCTTCTCGTATCACTGTAGCAGAGTTCCTTATCTGTCCTATTCAGTCCCTCTACTTATCCTACTTCTCAAGTCATCTTTCTCTCCTACATGCTTCTCCATTCCCCCCTCCCTCTCTCTCTCTCTCTCTCTCTCTCTCTTGCACACACACACACACACATCAAACCAACTCATCCCTAACACCCATCCCTTCATATTCGCTGCACACATCTCCCGTTTTCTTGCACCCTTCCCTTTCCTTCCATCCCTTCCGCCCCTTCCTTCCTTTCACTTCCGCCCCGTACCTTTTTTTCATCCCTGCCTACTCATTTCTCCTCCCGTTCCCTCCTACCCTGCCTTCACTCCCTCCCTTTCTGCCTTTTCTTTGTTTCTTTTCATCACTCCTTCCCATCCCTTCTGTCCTTATTTCCATCCTTCCTTCTTCATTCTCTTCTCTTTCCTTCCTTCCATCTTTCCCTCCTTTCCTTTTTATCACTCCTTCCCTTCCTTTTCTTCCTTCTTTCCATCCTTCGTTCCTCTTTCTCTACTCTTTCCTTTCAGCCATCTTTGCTTCTTTACTTTTTATTACTCGTTCTGTTCACTCTTACTCCTACTCCCTCTGATCCTAAAGCATTTATCATTCCTCCCCAATCTCCTTTCCTACCTTCCTTCCACTTCATTTCTCAGACTCACTCACCCCAGCCACCCACCTTGTCATCATCTACCATCCGCTCACGATACTTTCTGCCTCTACCCGCCACTTTTTATCTGGTGCTCTATAAAACATCCCGATTCATTCCTTTCCGTCTCATATCCCGGCACCGCTAATAATACAGTGTGCTTGGTGTACCACATCCATTATAGTCAGGACTCTGGCTACCTAAAGAGAACTGAATGACTTTTAGATACTTAGACACTGCCGGTTTTGACATCATAATCATCATCATCATCATCATCATCATTTTAATCCTATTTTCTACCTTTGATGATGTTCGGCTTACGTTTCTGATACTGAGCCAGGATTCCAAAGGCTTGTTTAATGACTGAAGGACTTTGTGACCCATTTTCTCAGGCATGCTATTGGTAGTTCTGCCACTGTTGTACTTCCTCTTCATAAGTTCCTTAATTTAGGGGTTGGGTGATTATGATGATGAAATAATGATGGCGATGATGATAATGATGGTAGAGGTGGTGGTGGTGGTGCTGTTGGTGGCGGTGGTGAGATAATATGAAATATTAACACCATACCAACTGAAATGGGTTACACAGTCCCTTGCACATCATTCACGCCTCCCGAATCCTTCCCCTCTCACGCCAGCTTAAACACTTGAAATGGCGGAGAAAAGCATTAGAATGATGATGATGATGATGATGGAAGGATACGTGAACATAATATACAGGATAGTGACGAGAATGATGATGATAGAAGAATACGAGAGCATAGTAAAAAAAAAAAAAAAAAGATAGTGATGATAATGACGGAAGACAAGATAAACATGATAAACAGGATGGAGAGGAAAGCTGAGTAAAGAGTAGTGACGGGAGGCATTAAGACGATTCCTTTGAGGAAGTTCGGCCATACGGAGTGGGTGGAGTGAGTGAGAGTTTGGGTAGAGGAGTGTAAGATTATATGGTTTTGGACGATGAAGAGGGAGACCGAGAACGAGGTGGAGGGTCAAAGTGGGGGAGTTAATGAGGGAGGGTAGTGCTCAGTAGAAGGGGGTGTTTAAATAAAATGCCATGGCACAAAATTTAGCCTAATATACCAGATTAACAAAAAATACTGACACTATACACCTACTCCCTAAAACTGTCTTTACTCTCCCCCCGCTGACTCTTCTTTTTCCAGCCTTTTCTACTGTATCTTCCCAGAAAACCGTGATTATAAAAAGTCATTACTGAGGAGGGAGGGAAATCCTGCAGATAAAACCTTCAGTCGAGAATCAGAGTAGTCTATGCGACATCAAGCTGTATGGACAGATAAAGAAATTAATATATACACACAGATAATCAGGCAGATAAACAGAAACACATACAAAGTAGACTGGTGGGTTGACAGACTGACAGACAGACAGTCAGATAGGTAGACAGACAGATAGATAGACGGACTGTCAGTCAGACAAGTAGATAAATCAATATATATATATATATATATATATATATATATATATATATATATATATATATATATATATATATATATATGTGTGTGTGTGTGTGTGTGTGTGTGTGTGTGTGTAAATCGACATATAGACTGATAGGCTTTATTTACATCTCTTCCTGGCTTCATAACTATTTCTTCACCCAATGCACTATTTTCATATATCTATCTTTTTCTCCCTTAAACCCGTAAAGTCCTATCATCATTTATCGATGTGTTCGGGCCTTGGGTACATAGAGTCTTATCATCTGTCGATGTGTTTGGGCCTTGGGTCCATAGAGTCCTATCATCATCGATCGTACACTATACTGTCCGCGTTACCCTGATTCCTTTGTGCCCTGCCCTCTTCTGATGCCCCGCCAACTTCCAGCTCTACTCATTGCTGATTGGCTGAGATAATTACTCTTCTTACTGATTGAATAATGAGCCTTACCACGAAATAGTATCGTATTATTTACCTTTACTTTGAATTCATTTCTGTTTGACAAAGGAAGCACTAAAATTTGCTAACTGAATCAAAATCAGTTTGAAAAGAACCACCCCACCTCCACCCGCGACTGCAACCGAATTTTGGCGCCAAGGAGGTTCGGAGCTTGTCAATAACATATCGCAGCTGTGCCGTTGTTGCTATTAAACATATTAAGTCATCTGTTATGCCTGGTAAGTTACCACAGTACCATAATCATACCGTAATTTTCCTTATTTATTTCCTTCATTAAATTCATTAAAATCAGAGGGATCGAATACAGAAATAGGATAACGAAATGTTACTGGCTTCGCCTACTCAATGGTGTAATTATTTATACAGTATAGTTATTTATACCAACAATGCCGTATAAGAATTTTGATTCTATACACGTGACATTAAAATCTTATAGAGGGAAAAGGGTTGTGCTGTGTGTGTGTGTGTGTGTGTGTGTGTGTGTGTGTGTGTGTGCGCACGCCAGTCCTCCTCCTCTCAAATTCATCTCCCGTTCCTCTGTTGCTTTTGTTCTATAGCCTATTTCTTATCGTCTTTCCTTTTCCATCTTATATATAAGGAAAAAGTCAATACGGTTCTTTGTAGAATGTATACCTTTTTGTTTTCGTAAAGAGAATTTTCGTTACTTCACAAACCTTTCAGGCCGATGACGTTCCTTGGTACTTTTTCCAACATCCTTTACTACAAAACAGTTCCTAGTTAAATGGAAAAGATATCATTGAAGTTAAGGGGTTAAGTAAAAGTTTTGTTGCTTCGATTAGGGAGAGCGCCTGATATGTTTACCCAACAGTGGCACGGCAGACTGGCGTCTCTCACTAGGGCGGACGGGTGAGTGGGTGGGGCCAAGGGGGCGGGGCACGAGATAATCAGGGTAACGCGAACAGTATAGCTAGCAAAAACTGGCGCGAGTTATCTCTGCCTCTTTGATGACGTACAAGTATATGTAGTCTGGCCAATGGAAAGTACAATATCTCGTGGTGTCAGGCCTGACTGGTACCCCTAGACACGGAGGGGAGGGACGACACTCCATGCCATTTCTCCATCTCCCTCTTCCCCGTTGGATCCTACCCTATGTGTCTCGTACCACCTAAACTACCCTCCATACCCCCTCTAAATCATATTGGCTGTGTGTGGCATGCAAATTCCCTCCCTTTCACCCCCTTCTGATGCCCCTCCATACTCCCTCCACCTCCGTATTCCCCATTATTTTTCAAGGACGTCCCATTCTTGCTCATAGAATGACTTTTTTTTTTTTGACGGTCGATTTTGAGGTAACCATTAGGCATGTAATGATGAAATATACATTTTCTGGTGTGTGAAATCAAGCTCCAAATGTCTAAAGCCAAAATTTACTTTGGTGCATTTTATTTCCCCCTCTCTATACACGAAGGGTAAATTTTTTTTTGACATTCTTTGACGCCCGAAAATGCGGTAACCATTTGTCATTTGCAAGAGTGAAATGTACATTTTCTGGTATGTAAAATGAAGCTCTTGAAATCTATAAGACCAAGATTTACTTTGGTGAAAGCAGAAAAATCGAACCCTAAATGCAGTTCTGGGGCGGGCCAAACAGGGTGGGAGAATTGCGGTCTTTGGAGGTCCGTCAGTCTGTTTCCTGGTCCAGGCGAGCCTTGTCACGGACAGCAAACACCAACACACCAGCCAGACAACATTCATTTACTGACGCCAAGACCCGTAGTCTCGTCAGCTTAGCAGACTCTAGGCCGTTACTCGTATAGGTGGCACTGGAGACACCGTAGCACCTTTTAGCTAGCGAATTATTTTGCATGTAGCACCACATTACTATTATGTATGCACGTGTCGAATTGTTATATCAACACACAGTGCATCAACTAAACACATAATACTTTAATTTTGGCTAGATTTTGGTCTTTTTGTTGCTTATTTCAGTTCCAGAAAAAGACAGTACTGCGGCACTACATTCTTTTCATATGACTTCCTCGTGACTAGCATCATATTTTCATGTTAATGCAATGCTACAGCTCGGCATTCTAGATGGAGGGATGACAATTTTAGGCCAAGTTAGAGTAAAACGAGTACAACACACGAGAGTACACTGTATACTGAAAGAAAAATACTCATATTCTAGGTAACATTGTAGGCTTCGTAGCACCCTTCCGTAGCGATCCTTTTTCATATTACACCTCCAGTAACAATTTCTTGTAAGTTATTTGTATTGTTTTAGATATCAATGTAGTTTGCATCAATTGCATACAAGAGGATGCGTAGGTGCGATGTGCAAAATTAGTCGCTGAGAATGAGGTGTTACGAAATAAATAAAACTGCTTTCAATACGACTCCTTGCAACACCTTTTCTTAGCAAGTTGTTTTACTGGTAGCAGCTTATTATTCCCGTGTATAGTCTTTATCTACTTGTTATAACGACGTAGCTTGCATATACCAACCTTTCATGTTAGGACAACTCTAGTGTTCTGATCCAGCAAACACCAGTTATTTTATTCAACAGAGAGTAAGCACAGAAGCTTGAGATTGTTAATACTGACCCTTTCACTGTCAAGACAACGCTAGTATTCTTGTTCAGCTAACGCCAGACGATTTTACTGAGGAGTATGTACTAGGAACCAGGGAATGATAATATGTAAGAATGCGATATATAAACGTAGCAAATGCAGAAATAAACAGGAAAGGTTACGTGCTAGGGAGCTTCCTTTACCGACTAGAGAAAGTGGCATTACAGGCTTCTCAGCACCTTCATCTAAACAATTTGTTATGCCCTTCACACTTTGACATTCCCTTACTTTTTAAATTCTTAGTACCGTTACAGTTTGCATCAGTAACATATAACAGAATATTGATATGTAATGTGCAGTATAATTAACTGGTGAAGAGATGTTACGAAATCTCCCAAACCACTCAGGCTGTAGGTCAGTGTGGTGGCAATGAGTTTTTGAACACAGAGGAAGACGTGGGGTGGAAGAACGTGGGCTTTAAGGTTGCTAGAAGCACTTCGCTTTCGTTTGCCCCATGACTGGGGATACCAGCTATTGTTTTTTATAAACACAGTCATGCAGACAGACAGACTTGGGGAGAGACAGACAGATTGAAAGGTAGACAGACCCAGACATAGCCTGATAGACAGGCAGGTAAACAGACAGGCAGATAGAAATGGAAATGACAGGAAGGTAGACAGACAGGCAGGTAGTCAGACTGGAATAGAGAGATAGATTGAGGAGAGGGAGAGGGATGGATAAACTGGTAGACAGACAGACAGATAGATAAACAGATAAAGAGATAGATAGGGACAGATAGACAGAATGATAGACAACTGGGTAGACAAAGTTAATTGTTTTACAGTATAGAGAGATCAGTTCCCTTCGAATTCCCAACATTAGCCCCATCCTTGGCATAGAGAAAATGGACTCGTGGGCGAAAGAGGACGACTTTTTTTGCGAAATACTCGTATGAAGGAGTGAGCGGGATTCTTACTGGAGTGGGAGTTATGAAGGGGAAGAGGGAGAGATTCGGTGGGAATGGAGAAGAGTGTGAGGATACGAGATGGAATGGTACGAGATGGGAAATAAAGGAGAATAAGAGAGATTGGGATGGAAGGGGAGGGAATAGAAGGGAACGAGAGAAAATAGGATGGAATATGAAGGAATATGGAAGGGAGTGGAAGGAATGAGAGAAAAGGAATGAGAAGATGAGAAACAATAGAAAAAGCTGGATGAAACCAATACTCATGATCCGCTCATTTCAAGATGCTTAGACACAGCTTTTAAAAGGCTGCATGTCATAGGCGGTGGAAGAGACAAAGTACAATAGTTCCAGAACCAACGAGTTTTGTCTGTGAAAGACTGGGGGTACCTATTAACTCATACATTAAGAGATGGATGGAAAAGGGTGAGAATGTGTAACTGGGCGTGCGCTTCGTATGCACCATGGATGTGGTGGGGAGTGAAAGAGGAGTTAGAAGCTTTGAAGGAATAGTCTGGGCTTCGGTATAATAGGTGAGAGAGACACAGAAAGTAATGCTAAATATTGATTGATTAGCGGGAAGGCCTGAGAGGGCCGTATTAGGCTGAGGGATCTTTTGTGGTGGTAAGTGAATGGCGGCGACGAAGATGAATAAGTTTAATCTAGGGGAAAAATCTGATGGCAGGAACGGTTATTGTGAAGGAAACAGTAAACATCCGCTGAGCAGAAGTACGGCCGCTGTTACCTGGGGGAAATTGGGTGTATGATTATGCCAGGATGAGACATGATGTGAATGTATAGTCACGTGTCTGGGGTCACAGAGGGGAAGGTATATATTTTTTTCTTTTTTAGTACACCTACCATCAATTGATTTTATTCAGCCTAAGAGTGTCCGGGTGCAGTATAAACAGTAATAAACAAACCAATAGGCAAAAAGTACCAGGGAGCCTCCTAAGGCCAGGAAAGCAACCCACCCCCCAAAACAACTTCTTCCCCTCTGGAACCCCCACTAGTCACTTGCCAACAAAGACATTCCTTGCCTTTGTGAGATGGCAGATCTGAGAGAGAGAGAGAGAGAGAGAGAGAGAGAGAGAGAGAGAGAGAGAGAGAGGCAAAGAAGAAAGGGAGTAGAATAAAGCAGAGAATGGAAGGAAGCGAGGGCTCTGAACAAACTATACACTGATGCCATTAGTGTAGAAGAGAGGAGGATGGAATATGGAGAGAGAGAGAGAGAGAGTGAGTAAAGAACAAAGAGAGATGAGAGATGAAATGACAGAGGATGTGAATGAGACGAGTTAAAAGAGAACAGGGTAAAATAGAGAATAAAACGGGGCACAGCACACAAACACGTTGTTGAGTGGTAGAGGAATGTGTTTGTAGCAGCCACACAGTACCTCTCTAACGCTTCGAAAACGTCAATACCCTTTATCCTGTTTGTATGGGGTCGGATCCTGTTCTTTTTTCTGGAACCTGCCCGCCTCACTAACCCCTTCACAACACTGACGAATTTTCTTATATTTTTTCTCATCTACAGACGATTTTATTCAATCTGGGAGCTACTTTTCGAATACTGGAGTTAGCTATACCTTGCACTATTACATTCAGCACTAAACATCCCCTTAAGCGAAATAAAGTCATTAGGTGGTAACAAGGATGAAATTTAGAGGATCCTGGGGTTGAAGGAGTGCCACATAAGCTTAGTGAACGGCACTGTGATTTTACGGATTGCAGGACTTAGATTTCATTGATTAAATTTTTTGAAATGTATAGTGGTAGGGTTACATTTTGAAATTAGGACTCACAAGGAAGCCTACTGTCTGTTTAATCCTAACCTAATCTAACCTAATGCCTCCCCTATATAACATTTCGAAAAACTGAATTCGTGAAATCTGAATTCGGCAGTCCTTAAAATTTCAATACCACTCAGTAAAATCATACCGCTGAAGCCAAAATAAATTTAAAGATGTATTGCTGACAGAATAGGGCTTTTTCCTGTTGTGATTGCAGTTATTTTATTTTATTTGTAATTTTTTTTGGGGGGAGGGGTAGTGTTAGGTGATTTTTGCCATCCTTCTCCACCTCCTCCTCATCATCATCGTCATAGGCTAATCACATTTCCTTATAATAGTAGCAGGGTGTGTAGGATTCACACACACACACACACACACACACACACTAGCAATAAGAGCATGTAGCTATGAAGCAAAGTTTTCGAGTTATAACAGGACTCTGAAGTTGAGATGAATGCAGTGAATGCAGGATTTTACTGTAGGTGGGATTGTAGGCTTCAGAGCATCTACTGTATTTCTTTATTCTGTCTGTTCCGCATCAGTGCTCTCAGGTGTTAGGGTAAATAATGTCGATGTTAAAACGATATTAAGAGAATAAAATCAAATGTTAAATTGAAACTAGCAAAAAATATCACCGATGAAGAGGTGTTACAAAATATCCGAAGTCAATAGAAATATGAATCAGAGTACGATGATTCCTATTTTCTTGGGGGAACAGGTGGAGTAATGGTTAGTTGCATTGTGATTTTACGGAATGCGTGATGTAGATTTCATGGATTAAATTTTTCGATGTTATATAGAGGAGGCATTAGGCTAGGTAAGGTTAGGTTAGGTTAGGATTTAATCGGAAGCAGGCTTGCTTGTGACTCATGATTTCAAAATACAGTATAACACCACTGCTATTGTACAACGTTTCGAGAAATTTAATCCGCGAAATCTAAATCCAGCAATCCGTAAAATCACAATGCAGCATGGTTAGCACATTCGACCGGCAACTGGATAAACCCGAGATCGGTTCCTGAGTCTATCAGAGCCTTGGACAACATTTCCCATTTGTCCCTGTTCACTCAGCAGTATAGTTTGAGACCTAGACTTAAATTCAGTTCCTGTGTTTCGTATTCTAGGGGAGGATTGTGGCTGGGTGAAGTCTGATTGTGTTCTTGAATGATTCTCGTGCATTAATCGTAAATCTTCTCTTCATTTTAGTTTCTTTTTAGGTCGACATGTGCGGTCTTGCGACACTTTTTTTTTTTTCTTCTACTTATATATCTGTCCATTTACTTTTATATTTATTGCAAAAAGCTGTATCCTGTGAGAGACGACCCAGCCAAAAAACTCTCCACCAATGAACAGGTAAAGACTTACAATGGCAAAAACGTGTACAGTACAAGTGTGAAACATGTATGAAAGGAAGTGTGTGTGTGTGTGTGTGTGTGTGTGTGTGTGTGTGTGTGTGTGTGTGATAAATAAAGATAATAAAAACATGAAACGTGGCATGTGTCAAGAGGAAGGAGCGATACCAAGTACTAAAATCCCTGAGTGTCCTTCTGTAGGCAACATAACTGAAACGATCGTATGAAAAGACGCGAGATTAAGTAGCGCAAGATACACACAGACAGACAGACAGACAGACACACACACACACACACACACACACACACACACACACACACACACACACAGACGAAGAGAGACTAGGTAGATAGATAGATAGAATAACAGGTGGGTAGTCAGACAGATCGGTAGGCAGGCTGACAGTCAGATAGAGGAACAAGTTAGTAGATAAAGAAAATCGAAGAGAACAGAGAGCAACAAGAAGCTATGCTGTGGAGATGGTTACGTGACAGAACATGTGGGTCGCACGTCAGTTATAACTGGGTGTACAAATACTAGTCAGGCTGTAATGATAAGGAATGGTGGGAGGCAGGCCAAACCTCGACGGAAATGCATACCAACGTTTGTACAGGGCGAGTGTGAGGCAGTGTGAGTCACTGTGCTCTGTCACAATGCAGTGCACGATGTTGATCCTCGCTATGGTTAGCCATGAAATAGGTCTTCATCTGTCTTTGCATATATATATATATATATATATATATATATATATATATATAAATATATATATATATATATATATATAAAAGTGAGTTTTACGCCAGGTACCCCTTTTTTGGATAAGGGCTAAGGCGTTGCCCCTGGGTAGAGGACTTTGGTTTGGAGCGTGTAGCATTTTATGACCGGATGCCCTTCCTGATGCCTACCAATGACCATTGGGTGGATTCGATCCTCCGACCCTTCGGTCAGAGCGGAGCGCTGTAACCCACTGAGCCATATATATATATATATATATATATATATATATATATATATATATATATATATATATATATATATATATATATATATTGTGGTAGGTGGGGGCGCTCACCATCCACTCACTCGATGTAGTGCTGCTCTCGGATGTCTGCCCTTTCCTCTCTTCCCTCCTTTCCTTCCTTCCCGTCTTTCTTTACTTCATTATTTCCTCTTCCTTCTGCCTGCGGGTGACTTTACACTCCCTCTTCTTTCTTTCTGTCCTTCATTCTTTCCTGTTCTTTCTGCCTATGAGTGACTCTACACTGAGTGGCAAGCCGAATGATATCCTGTACACCAGGAGACCATTTACTATGCTGGGTGGTAACCATATACCCAAATTACGGCACCTGGTGGTTTAGTGGGTAATTGCAGCGCTCCAGTCGGATTGAGCGAGTGAAGGTTTGTGTACAAGGGATGGTTGGGGTTTATTGCTCACGTAATTCCACTCAGGGATGAGTGAGGCTGGTCACTCTCATCTTAAATGTCAGGACCAACTTGCCTAGCCCCGGGCTCCTACGCTCCTTATGGGGCAACGTAGGGTTGGATGATATATATATATATATATATATATATATATATATATATATATATATATATATATATATATATATATATATATGTGTGTGTGTGTGTGTGTGTGTGTGTGTGTGTGTTTATGTTTGTCTGTGTGTACTTGATGTTACCACACCAGTAAAGTGGCCACAAAGAGCAGAAGAACACAACCGCATCCTATCACAATAATTCTCTGGGGTGTCTGCCATGCAATGCTCTCTACTCTATGCATGAGAAGGCCCTGCTGGTTTATGTCTACTTTAAAAATGTATACAATTTTGGCCATAAACCAGCAAAGACAAAGGTTTAACGTAACAAGGGGAACAATCAACACTAATGACGATTAATATCGTAACCATAGGAATGAATGTAAACAGTACTACGCAACAAATTCTTCCAGAGTCTAGAACAAATATATCAAGGAAAGACAATGGAAAAAAATAAAATAACAGCAAAGACGAAGGCTAGGCTCAACAGGTGGCACAGGACACACTGCTGAAGATAGATCTTTTATCCGCATGAAAGAAAATAAATAGTAGTACCGAGAAAATTCCCCCTAAGTTACGTGTACTACTGTCTGTTAGCGTAAATCGTCATGAAATACTTTTTTATATTAAAAATGGTCACGAAGAATATACTGTTGTGTAGAAAAACCGTTTATAATCCGCGGCGAGCACAAAGGACTGTAAGTACAGTAACCTAAAAGCAACTACAAAACAACAGAATAATATAAATAGATCACAAACTGCATTCAGGTACCTGATACAGTGTTAACTAAACACCGGACAGAGAAGACGAGCTCACTTTCAATGTACAAAATACATAAAGGTCTCGGATAAAGTCATATCCAAACATCGGTAAAAGATGACCAGCACACTTTCATATCATTAACTGAGCCTGTCCTACGCACCGAGAAAGGTAAAAAGTGGTTTTATATTAAAATAAGTCAATGGATACCGATAACCAAAGAGAGCTCGAAAAGCACAGCAATGTCTCTCCCTATCTCGCTCTCTATCCTTTCCACATGGCTAAACCAAGGCCAAGCATTTCTTCAAACGCATTCTATCACATCCGTATTCACATCACAAGGCTCCTTCACTGCCTCAATTTGTCAGTTTTTCTCTCCATGTAACTCCACATGCTCCTCTTAGATAAGTCATTTCCGCAGCTCTCACTCTTCTGTCCTACCAATAAGGTCTAAGCTTCGTTTCCATACGTTAGAGTTTTTACCATAGTTCTATCATGCTGCAAGTTTTTTACTTCCATGCTCACTTCCATATTTCTTATCACTGCTTTCAAAGATATTTATAAGTATACATGGGTGAGACAGGAGGGTGGAAGGGTTGTTGATAGAGCTTTGATGGACTATGTGGTTGTGTCTAGGAATGTAATAGGAAGATTGTTGGATGTAAGAGTTCTGAGAGGGGAGGGTGGAGGTATGTCTGACCACTACCTGGTGGAGGGAAAGTTAAGAGTAGATATGAGATGGGTGAGAGCTAGGAGGGTTAGGTGTGGCAGGGAGGTTTTGAAAGTGAGTGAGTTAGATAAAAGAGAGAAAATGATAGAGTATCAGGAGAAATTCAAAGATGAGTGGAACGCAGTGAAAGATCAGGAAAATGGCAGTGTGGAGGAGGAATGGCAGTTGTTTAAGAGTGCTGTGGTGGGGCATGCAGAAGAGGTTTGTGGTGTGAGACGTGTGGGTGGTGGTGTAAGAAAAGGAAGTGAATGGTGGTGCGAGGAAGTAAGTATGGCTGTGGCAGAGAGGAGACGTGCATATGAAGTGTGGCTGCAGAGGAAGGATGAGGTGTCATACGAGAGTTATAAGGAAAGGAGGAATAGGGCGAGAGGAGCTGTGCGTGATGCTAAAGTGGCAGCAGATGAGAGGTGGGGTAGGCAGCTGACTGAGAATTTTCAACAGAATAAGGAAATGTTTTGGAAGGAGGTGAAAAGGGTGCGAAAGGGAGAGTCGGGGAAGGAAGAGCGAATAAAAGCAGAGGATGGAAGGATGTTAACTGAGACTGATGCAGTAAGGAAGAGATGGGCAGAGTATTTTGAAAGATTGTTAAATGTAGAGGAGGAAAGGGTGGCTGAGGTTGTGGCAGATGGAAGGGTGCAAGGAATAAATGTGTTGGGAGAGTTGAATGATTCTTTGATCACGAAGGAGGAAGTGGAGAAGGCAGTAAAGGAGATGAAAACAGGGAAAGCTGCAGGTATGGATGAGTGTGCTGTTGAATGCCTGAAGGGTGATGGAGTGACTATTGTTGACTGGTTAGTAAGATTGTTGAATGTGTGCTTTGTGAAAGGTATGGTGCCAATTGACTGGGCAAGTGCTTGTGTGGTCCCGTTGTATAAAGGCAAGGGTGATAAGTATGAATGTACTAGCTTTAGGGGTATAAGTCTGTTGAGTGTTGTAGGTAAGGTGTATGGTAGAGTGTTAATTATGAGAGTTAGAGAGGGTACAGAGGGAGTAATTGGTGATGAGCAGTGTGGCTTTAGGAGAGGGAAGGGATGCGTGGATTAGGTGTTTGCTGTGAGACAAGTGTGTGAAAAGTATTCAGCAAAAGGCAAGGATGTGTTTTGGGCATTCATGGATTTAGGCAAAGCGTATGACAGAAATGATAGGGAGGCTTTGTGAACTGTTTTATGATTGTATGGACTTGATGGTAGGTTACTAAAAGGGATGAAAAGTTTTTATGTAAATAGTAAAGCGTGTGTAAGAACGGGAAATGCTGTGAGTGATTGGTTTCCCGTGAGAGTGGGGCTGCGACAGGGATGTGTGATGTCGCCTTGGTTGTTTAATATTTATATGGATGGTGTTGTAAGAGAGGTGAATGCAAGTGTTTTAGGTGGAGGTCTGAGTCTGGTGAATGTCGATGGTGGAGAGTGGAATCTTAAGCAGCTGCTGTTTGCAATGATACTGCACTGGTGGCTGATTCAGAGGAGAGATTGAGACAGTTGGTAGAGGAGTTTGGAAGGGTGTGTGAAAGGAGGAAATTGAAAATAAATGAGAAAAAGAGTAAAGTGACGAAGTGTACGAGGTTGGTAGATGGTAAAGAGATGGATATAGTTTTGAATGGTGAGTTGCTTGAGGAGGTGCTTTAGGGTCGCATGTTGCTATGGATGGAAGAATAGATGCAGAAGTGAAGTTTAGAATAATTGAAGTAGGAAAGGTGCTGGGAGGAATGAAAAAAGTGTTTAGATGTCGTTCGCTTAGAATGGATGTAAAGAGAAGGCTGTATGAGGGTGTTGTGGTACCGACTGCTTTATATGGGGCTGAAACATGGAATATGGGTGTAGCAGAGAGGAAAAGTTTGACTGTAATGGAGATGAGGTGTCTGAGGAGTTTGTGTGGAGTGACGCGTATGGATCGAGTGCAAAATGATGAAGTGCGAAGGAGAACTGGAGTTGTTCGGGAGATGGCTGGTAGAGTTGAGCAGAGGGTGTTGTGATGGTTTGGGCATATGGAGAGAATGGATAATGAGCGATTGGTGAAAAAGATAACTAGATCTGATGTGAGAAGTGTAAGGCTGAGAGGAAGACCACGAATAGGATGGATGGACAGTGTGAAGAGAGCGCTGGATGCGAGAGGGATGTCTGTTGAGCAAGGAAGAGTGGCTGTGCGTGACAGAAATAAATGGAGAGAAATTGTGAATGAATAAATGATGACACAGCCCTGAGGGGATATTCTCCCGCATTTGGTCTGATTAGCTAGTCAGGTCAGGTGCGAGTAAGGGGATGGGTCTATTATGATGTGGCAGGCGTAAACCAGCTCAGCTGTCGGGCCCTGCTGCGGATGTCACTGATTGCATTGCGCAGTTGACCCATGTGTGGTGTGGTGTGGTGAGGATCTGTCCCTTCTCCCCTTTGGGGCTAAGATGCGAATGAAAGTGTTTGAATGGATGAGTAAATGGGGAGTGTGTCGTCCTGTCTCGGCTACCTCCCTTTCCATGGGGGAAGCAGCCTAGGTATATAGAATAGATAGATAGCTTTCAAAGAACCAGCAATCTCTCTTCCCTGTCGTACCCTTTCAAGCACTTCATCCGTCAGATTTCCATCCTTACTCATCACACTACCCAAGCACTTAAATGCACTCACATTTTCCATTTCCTCACCATCCAAGTTAACTGTACATTCATTGACTTTAATTCTCTCGAAGACCACGAATTTACTTTTCCATACATTCACCTTTGGATTCCGTATCTTACACACTCTCCGGAACTCATATCTATATCTATATCTATAACTATATTCATCTATTTATCTATCTATCTATCTATTTCTCTCTATATACTCTATATGGTAGAGTACTTTTTCTGAATCTTAAGAGACATTTTTCCGGGACAGGTCTTTCTCCCAGATGTTATCAGCAGAAGCAGGAAATGCAGATAGAATGATCCAGAAGACATACACACATACAGACAGACAACGTCCAAGAAACATACAAACACACATATGTGAAAAGAAGCAGATAGTTACAGGACGGACAGGCTAAACAGAGGCCGAAATGTAGAATGGAAGAGAACATGATGAGCAAAAACAGAGACAGACAAATAGACAGACAGGGATAGTCAAATACCAAAAGCAGAAACAGAAAAAATGAAAGAAAGACATTCGGGAGCCGAGTGCTAATTGCCCGGCAGAATATGCTGTTGGCCAAATCCAAGATTGGCCATATCTTGATACCATGAGGGTTTTATGTTGATAGCTCAGGGCGCTCATAAGATATAATGGTGCTAAAGGCTGAAGATAAAAGCTATTTTTTTTTTTTTTTTAATAACAGAACGGAGGAAGGAAAAACAAATGGGTAAAAAAAAATAATCCATGCACCAGATTACTGGTGTCTTCTGTTCATAAAATATCTGTAACAGTTAGACTTGGACAGCTGTGGGTTGAAATTTGGAGGAAAACAACTCTGGGGAAGCGAATTCCAGAAAGATGCAATTCGGGGAATGAAAGGATTCTGATAGGCAGAAGTTCTGCAATATGGTTGAGTGACATTCCAGTCATGAGCGCTACCAGATGCCCTTGTAGCACGAGGGAAGGCATGGAGAGGTGGCACCATGGACGCAACTTCGTCTGAGCATTTGCCAAAAAAATATCTGTAAAATAATGCAAGGGAGGCAACATTCCTTCTTACTTGCAGAGGAGGTAGTTTATATGTAATGGCAGGGTTGTTAATGATTCTAACGGCTTCATTCTGAATTTTGTTTAGTTATCTTAATGCAACCTCTCCACAACCATTTCACAAGAGTGAGCAATATTCAAGCTGAGAGCGCACATGACTCTTATAAATTATAGCTAACTGCTCATCGGCAAAGAAGTTACGGACTCTGTACAATAATCCAAGTTTCTTTAAGGCGGTTTTAGCAAGTGATCTGACATGAGAGGTCCAGCTGAGGGCTCTGTTAAGTGAGACACCAAGAATTTCAATACTTTTGGAGATGGGAATATTAGTAGCATTGAAGGTAATATACGAATCTGGCAATATCTGTCTATTAGTAAACTGTATATATTTAGTTTTACTAGCTTAAAAGAGACAAGGTTGTTTTGTCCCCGTTCACTGATTGTAGATAGATCTTGATTTATGGAGATCGCTGTACTGAGTTGAGAGGTAGAGATATTAGACTTTGTAAATGGATGTCTGAGTGTGAATGAACTATGTAGTGTTGAGTCATCTGCATATGAGTGAATGGGATTGTGAGTGACAGATAAGAGATCATTAATATGAACCAGAAATAGGGTTGGCGCCAGAACTGATCCCTGCGGCACGCCGGCGTTGATTGAGTGGAAATTCGAATATACATCATCTACTTTTACTCTTATTTTCCTGTCACTAAGATAAGAAGAAGTCAAAGGAACAAAAGACGTTAGTCCATAGCAAGGGAGTTTGGACAGCAGGGAACGGTGCCATACTCTGTCGAACCAGAAATAGGGTTGGCGCCAGTTCTGGCGCCAACAGGGTGGATAGACAAGGATTGTGGAAAGTGTTAAGAATATATGGAGTAGATGGGAAGTTGTTGAATGCTGTGAAGAGTATGTACGATGATGCGAAGGCTGCAGTGCGTGTGGATGGTGAATTAAGTGAATTTTTCTCTTTGAAAGTTGGTTTGAAACAGGGATGTGTCATGTCTCCATGGTTGTTCAATCTGTACATGGATGGGGTAATAAAACAGGTACAAGGTAGGGTAGTGGATGTTAGAGTGGCCCTGGTGAGAGAGGATAGTGTTTGGAAACTCCCTGTACTGTTGTTTGCAGATGATACTGTGTTGTTGAGTGAAGAAGAAGGGGAGCTGCAAGGCTTGGTGGATGAGTTTGAGAGAGTGTGTAAGAAACGGAACCTAAAGGTGAATGTAGGGAAGAGTAAAGTGATGGTCTTTGAGAGAGGTGAAGTTAGTGAATGTACAGCGAGGTTGGATGGTGAGGAATTGGAAAATGTGATTACGTTTAAGTATTTGGGTAGTGTGATGAGTAAGGATGGAGGTTTGGAGGGTGAAGTGCTTGAAAGAGTACAGCAGGGAAGAAAGGTTGCTGGTTCCTTGAAAGCAGTGATAAGAAACAGGGAAGTGAGCATGGAAGTGAAAAAGTTACTACATGACAGTATTGTGATACCAACTCTAACGTACGGAAGTGAATCTTGGACATCGTTGGAAGGACACAAGTCAAGAGTGAGAGCAGTGGAAATGAGTTATTTAAGAGGAGCCTGTGGAGTCACGTGGAGAGACAGGCTGACGAATGAGGATATAAAGGAACGTTGTGGTGTGGATGTGGATGTGATAGGAAGCGTTATGAGGAATACATTGAGGTGGTTTGGCCATGTGGAGAGGATGGAGGGTGAAAGACTGACGAAGAGAGTGTATATGAGTGAGGTGGAGGGGGAAGGAGGGAGGGGGAGGCCGAGGATGAGATGGAGGGATGGGGTGGAGAGGTATATGAGAGAGGGGGTGTGAGTTGGGAGCAGGGCAGTGAAATGGCTGGGGACAGGGCGACTTGGAGGCGATTTGTTTGTGGCCACCCCAAAAGGGATTGAGGCGTCTGGCAATAGATAGATAGATAGATAGAAGAGCTTCTGCATGAGTTTCTCCAAAAAGATCAATTGATTGATGGATGGTATGAGTTAAGAGATTGAGTATGTCAATGGTGGATCTTTCGTGGCGAAAACCGTATTGTCTATCACTAATTAAGTTGTTAGATTCAAGATGTTTATTAATTAAAGTTTCAAATACCTTACCAAGAGAAGATGTGACAGCTATTGGTCTGTAATTGGAGGGGTCAGACGAACTTCCTTCCTTCGGAACTGGGTGGATATTGGCTTCTTTCCATGAATTTGGGAATAAAGAAGTACGTATGCATAGTCTGAATACTTTAGCTAGGACAGAGGCAAGTTCATGGGAACACTTTTTCAAAACAATTAGCGGAATTCCATCTGGGCCTGGAGCTTTGTTGGTAGGTAAATTGTCTAGGATGGATTTTACGTATCTTGTCTGTGTTTTAAGTGGGTCAATTTCGGGAGAATCAAGTTCCAGTACTGAGACATTCTGGCTGGTATCATCTATGGTAGACCTTGGTAGCCATTTTGGCGACCTTGACCTTGACTCCGAGTGCCCATTTTCGAACTCGACCAAGATTTTGGCCATATCTTGAACAAATGAAGGTTTCATGTTAATAGCTCAAGTCGTTCATAAGATATACTGTAAAGGGAGCAGATACACACACACACACACACACACACACACACACACACACACACACACACACACACACACACACACACAGAGGCGGGAGATAATAAATACACACAGTATATATATATATATATATATATATATATATATATATATATATATATATATATATATATAGTTACATAGCCTATGATTTCATCATCCTTTGTGTAATTCTAACGTACAGTATGCTGCATGTTTGATCACGAGCGTGTTCTACCTCACTCCCCCCGTCCTCCCTTATAGTAAAGTCGTTCTTTCTGTTGTTCAGAGCAGGAGTGTCAACTCTTTGTCCCCTCTGGCTTCATTTGCGCGTCCTTCTTACAAGTTGCATCAAGCTCTGCCGGTCCCTATATAATGAGCTCAGTCTCTACATTAATTGCCACTTAGATCTACTCCTCATTTTGCTCACATCTCTGTTCTCCCCTGTACAGTTGTTATATTTGTGAGTGCTCAGGAAGTCCCCAGCCATCTAGCAGCTGTGTAATTTGAGTATAAGTGTTATTACATTTTGTTCTTGTTTTGTATAGCATAAGGTGTTGATTTGTTGGCCTAGTAAAATTTCTGTAATTCATATTGTCAGCCAGTGGTAATAAGCTTTCGTATCTGTAATAATATATCTTGCATTCACTGAGTATTATCTGGTATTTTCATTTTATCAGGGCTGACTTAGATAAATTTACTCTTGCTAATTTCGTGTTAATAGGGGCTATTGCAGTTAGTCATGTATTTAACCTGTTTTTTGCCATTACATTATCCTTATGAGTCCTGAATGTTTTATTGTTAGTTTGGGCATTAAACTTTAACTTGTAATTTTACCTAACTCTTTTGTTTTGAACCTGGAACTTTACGTGACAGTAGTGATTTTTAGTATTCTCACTTAAAGTGTACATTTTCTTTCTCTGTTCCGTAACATAAATTTGGCGAGATTATCATAAGGATATTGCTTGATATTTTGTGACTGTGATTTATTCATGATGTCTACTATTACTACGCTTGATGAAGCCAAAGATTTTTTGTCAAATGTGCAAACAGTGTGTGATGTAGAAAACAGAACAAAGAATGAACTTAAGCTTGTTGCTCAACAATTGGGAATTGCTGTTCGCTCTCATCATTCTAAAGATCAAATTGTTGACATGATTAATGAAAGCTTGTTTAATGTAACTCCTCCAAATGAGCAAACGCAGATTGAATTAGCTAAGTTACAGCTAGCCCTGCAGGAGGCTCGTGTTAAGGAGGCTGAATTTCAGGCAAATGCTAAAGAGGCTGAGTTTCAGGCTCGTGCTAAGGAGGCTGAGTTTCAGGCACAAGTTGAACTTGCTAGGATTCAGGCAGACCATGAGTATCGCATGAAACAAGGTGGAACTGGATCATCTAGCTCTGATGATTTTGATGTGGCTAAAAATGTTAAACTTGTCCCTCCTTTTAATGAATCTGATTTAACAAAGTATTTTCAGTTGTTTGAGAGGGTAGCTAGTTTTAATTGGCCCAAGGAGTATTGGCCAGTACTCCTTCAAACTGTTCTCACCGGTAAAGCTCAAGTAACTTATGCATCTTTGCCTCAGGATCAATCTGATAATTATGATGTAGTTAAGAGCTTGATTCTTAAGGCCTATGAGCTTGTTCCTGAAGCCTATAGAGTAAAATTTAGGACAACTTATAAGCAAGATAAGCAATCCCATGTTGAGTATGCAAAAATCAAAGAAGATCTGTTAGAGCAGTGGTTAAATTCTAAGAATGTGGATTCTGATTTTGACAGATTTAAGCAGATGATTTTGCTGGAGGACTTCAAAAGGTGTATTTATAAAGATGTAAGCCTACAGTATATCTTGATGAGAAAAGAATAGATAATTTGTCTGATGCTGCAGTTTTAGCTGATGAATATGTTCTCACTCACAAGAGATATTCTAGAGAAAAAGGGAAAGCTGAGAGTAAGTACGTTGCCTCTACTCAGAGTACAGGTAACAGGAAAGAGAATAAAGATGATGTTTCTCAGGAAGTAAATACCAGCTTCACCTCTAGATCTCAGAAAAGTAAATGTACTTATTGTAGTAAGCTTGGTCATACTACGGAGAAATGTTTCAGGAGACAGCGTGATGTGAACAAAAAGGAGTCTTTAAATATTCAGTCAATTGGTCTAGTGTCCACCCTTGAGAGTTCCCAGAATTCTTTAACTGAGTTAACTGAACCTGCTTTGAGGGGTAAATTAAATTCTCATGATGAAGCTCCTCTTTTGAGCAGTAACGTGGGTGACACTTTCAAGAGTTCATGTGCTAATTTCCTGTCTGATGGTTTTGTCAGTCCTCTGGACAGTAATGTCAGGAAGTCAGTTAAAATATATCGTGATACAGGTGCTTGCCAATCCCTTATGCTGACCAGTGTTCTAGGCTCTAATGTTAATTCCTCTGATGAAACTGTAATCTTACAAGGTGTAGGGAATAATTACTTCTCTGTCCCTTTGTGCAGAGTGAATTTAGAGTCTGGTTTTGTTAATGGTTCTGTTATGGTTGGATTGGTTGAGACACTCCCAATGTCAGGTGTAACTTTCTTACTTGGAAATGATATTGGTGGAAGTCAAGTGTGTCCAGCTCCTCAGTCGTCTAGTGAGCCAGTGGCTGCGACCCAGGATTGTGATGTCCCTGATGTGTTCTCTGCATGTGCTGTCACTAGGGCTAAGTCTAAAGTTACTGGTGATTTAGAGGATAATGATGTTATCCTAGCTGACACTTTTCTTGCTAATTTGGACCACTCACCAGATGAGGCAGTACCTTGTAGTGTTGATAATTTGTCTCGTCAAGAGTTGGTTGAGTTGCAGGTTGCTGACCCTGAGTTGAAAGGTCTAGCTAACTTTGCTTGCAGTGAGGAAGAGTCAGCTGGTGTTTCTACTTGTTATTATATAAAGTCAGGAGTACTTATGAGGAAGTGGAGACCCCCAACAGCATCAGCCGACTGTGAATGGGAGGTTGTACATCAAGTTGTCATCCCTCGTGTTTGTAGGCAGGATATCATTAGAGTGGCTCATGATTCCAGTTTGGCAGGACACCTTGAAGTGAGGAAGACTGTGGCACGCATTTTGAAACACTTCTACTGGCCAGGTATCTTCAGGGATGTTTCCTGGGATTGTAAGTCTTGTCGCACCTGTCAAGTTGTGGGGAAGTGTAATCAGACCGAAAAGGTTGCACCTCTAGTTCCCATTCCTCCTTTTGAGGCGCCATTCACCCGTGTGTTGGTGGATATTGTGGGCCCTCTTCCTAAGACTTCTTCAGGATTTTCTTATGTGTTGACCCTGATTGATATGGCTACTCGTTATCCTGAAGCCATTCCACTTAGAAATATCTCAGCAAAGAACTTGGTTAAGGAAATGCTAGGGTTCTTCACAAAGTTTGGTCTGCCCAAGGAGGTACATTCAGACCGGGGAAGTAATTTCATGTCAAATGTTTTCAAGCAGTCTCTGAAAAAGTTGGGCATCACCCAGATCACGTCTTCAGCTTACCATCCCCAGACCCAAGGAGCGTTGGAGAGATATCATCAAACACTCAAATCGATGCTCAAGAAATACTGTTTGGAACATCAGAAAGACTGGGACAAAGGTCTTCCATTCGTTGTATTTGCCGCAAGAGAATCTCCAAATGAATCACTGGGCTTCTCACCTTTTGAACTACTGTTTGGCCATGAAGTAAGAGGACCCCTTAAGTTACTCAAGGAATGCTGGCTGTCGGAGGAAGATGACGTCAACCTGCTGGAGTATGTGATGAAGTTCAAAGAACGGCTGTCCACTGCTTTACAGCTGGCGAGAGAGAATTTAGGAGCTGCTCAGAAGATGAAGACTTGGTATGATAAGAAGTCCAGGTTACACCACTTTCAGCCAGGAGATCAGGTTTTGATTCTGCTACCAGTTCATGGGCAACCTCTTCAAACCAAGTTTAGTGGTCCTTATTTCGTGGAGAAGAAACTCAGTGATGTCAACTATGTCATCGCCACACCAGATCGTAGAAAGAACAAGCAACTTTGTCACATCAACATGCTAAAGTTATATCACAGGTGGGACGAAAATAACCCAGTCTGCACTGTAGCTGTTCCACCCGAGTCTGCAAGTGAAGTTCTCCCATGCAGCATGAGCCTGAGTGATAGTTTGGGGAAGAATCCTGATATCATGAATGATCTCCAGACTAAGCTTTCTCATCTAGCTCCCGAGGAAAGGCAGGAGTTTTCGGTATTACTGCAGGAGTACCCGCAAGTGTTCCGTGCCACTCCAGGAAGAACCACTGTGTTGATGCATGATGTCGATGTTGGAGACGCAAAGCCAATTAAACTGCCTCCTTACCGTGTGAACCCAGTGAAAGTTCCTCTCATCCAGAAGGAGCTTGGCTACCTGTTGGACCACAAGATGTTTGAGCCCTGTCAGAGCGAGTGGAGTTCTCCTGTCACTCTGGTCCCTAAGCCAGGGGGGTCACAGCGGCTTTGCATTGACTACAGACGTGTTAATTAGATAACCAAAACAGACACTTACCCTCTCCCTCGTGTGGAAGATTGCATAGACAAGATCGGAAAGGCTAGGTACATAAGTAAGTTTGATTTGTTAAAGGGATACTGGCAAGTACCTATGACTGAACGTGCTAGGGAGATCTCATGTTTTGTAACACTAGGAAAGACTTTTGCATGTTCTGTAATGCCATATGGTATGAAGAATGCACCAGCCACATTTCAGAAGCTCATGAATGTTGTAACAGAGGGTTTGGCAGGGTGTGCTGTTTATATTGATGATGTATTAATCTTCAGTGACAACTGGAAAGATCACCTATGCCATGTCAGTAAATTTCTTGAGCGTTTGGTTCAGGCTAATCTTGTAGCTAATTTATCAAAGTGTGAGTTTGGTCAAGCTAAAGTTTAGTACCTTGGGTACGTAATTGGTGATGGACACGTTGTACCACCAGGAGCTAAGGTTCAGGTTATAAGTGATCTTCCCAGACCTAAAAGTAGGAAAGAGCTACAAAGATTTTTGGGAATGGTAGGTTATTACAGGAGATTTGTTCTTAACTTTTCAATTCTTGTATCACCACTTACAGACCTACTGAAAAAGGGAGTTAAATTTGTCTGGACCGATAACTGTGAATCCTCTTTCAGCAAACTTATAGCTATCCTATTAAGTCAGCCAGTGCTCGCTACTCCAAATTTTGCTAAGCCTTTTAAGATGGCTGTTGATGCAAGTGATACAGGAGCTGGGGCTGTTTTGCTGCAAGAGGATGATCAGGTATTGAACATCCTGTATCTTACTACAGTAAGAAGTTCACTCCACCTCAAAAGAACTACTCAACTATTGAGAAAGAGCTTTTGGCCTTGATTTTGGGTTTACAGCATTTTTCATTTTATTTATGTTCTGGTTTTGACCCCATAGTCATTTATACCGATCATAACCCACTGAAATTCCTTAGTAAGTTTAAAGATAAAAATCAGAGATTGACAAGATGGAGTCTACTTCTTCAGGAGTATTCATTAGACATACAACATGTCAAGGGGAAAGAAAATGTTATTGCAGATTGCTTATCTAGACGTTAGACAGATTGTTTTAGAGTAATAAGAAATTTCCTTTGTAAATTTTTTTTTCTTTGTGGGGAGGTGTTACATAGCCTATGATTTCATCATCCTTTGTGTAATTCTAACGTACAGTATCCTACATGTTTGATCACGAGCGTGTTCTACCTCACTACCCCCGTCCTCCCTTATAGTAGAGTAAGTTGTTCTTTCTGTTGTTCAGAGCAGGAGTGTCAACTCTTTGTCCCCTCTGGCTTCATTTGCGCGTCCTTCTTACAAGTTGTATCAAGCTCTGCCGGTCCCTATATAATGAGCTCAGTCTCTACATTAATTGCCACTTAGATCTACTCCTCATTTTGCTCACATCTCTGTCCTCCCCTGTACACTTGTTATATTTGTGAGTGCTCAGGAAGTCCCCAGCCATCTAGCAGCTGTGTAATTTGAGTATAAGTGTTATTACATTTTGTTCTTGTACTGTATAGCATAACGTGTTGATTCGTAGGCCTAGTAAAATTTCTGTAATTCATATTGTCAGTCAGTGGTAATAATCTTTCGTATCTGTAATAATATATCTTGCATTCACTGAGTATTATCTGGTATTTTCATTTTATCAGGGCTGACTTAGATAAATTTACTCTTGCTAATTTCGTGTTAATAGAGGCTATTGCAGTTAGTCATATATTTAACCTGTTTTTTGCCATTACATTATCCTTATGAGTCCTGAATGTTTTATTGTTAGTTTGGGCATTAAACTTTAACTTGTAATTTTACCTAACTCTTTTGTTTTGAACCTGGAACTTTACGTGACAGTAGTGATTTTTAGTATTCTCACTTAAAGTGTACATTTTCTTTCTCTGTTCCGGAACAATATACATATATAAAAGGCCGGCAGACAGAAAAGTATAGAGAAGACATGGACAGGTGCGCACACACGCACACGAAAATAGTGACATATCTTATATAAATAAAAAGAGGTAAAACGGAGCTAGATAGAAAGATAGAGACGCATACAAACAAATGCGTAGATGGGCGGATAGACAGACAGAGAGATAGATAGACAGACAGATAAAGAGACAGATAGGTGGAGAGATAAACTGATATACAGAATGACTGATAGAAAAAAAATTGGCAGTCAATAGATCCACTGACAAGTAGAGACAGATAAATAGACAGCCAGACGCAAGTGGGATAATGTGTAATTGTATGACGTGACATTCGACGAGGAGTGAGGGAGAAGTTTTTGCGGGGAGGGGATGGCAGAAAGTGAAAGATATTATCGGTGACACGACAGATGCTTACCTTCACCCTACTCAACGATCTGGATTTATTACTCCAGATAGACAGACAGACAGACAGACATATAAACAAATAAACAGACCGTTAGATAAACAGAGACAGATGGATAGATCGATAGGCAGACAGACAAACAGGCAGTTACATTGGTAGGTAGAGAAATAGATAGACAGATAAATAGATATACAGACTCTATCTATCTAGTTATTGCCAGACGCCTCAATCCCGTTCGGGGTGGCCACAAACAAATTGCCTCCACGTCGCCCTGTCCCCCGCCATTTCACTGCCCTGCTCCCAACTCACACCCACCTCTCTCATATACCTCTCCATCCCATTCCTCCATCTCATCCTCGGCCTCTCCCCCCCTCCACCTCACTCACATACACTCTCTTCGTCAGTCTTTCACCCTCCATCCTCTCCACATGACCAAACCACCTCAGTGTATTCCTCCTAACGCTTCTTATCACATCCACATCCACACCACAACGCCCCTTTATATCCTCATTTGTCAGCCTATCTCTCCATGTGACTCCACAGGCTCCTCTTAAATAACTCATTTCCACTGCTTTCACTCTTGACTTGTGTCCTTCCAACAACGTACAAGCTTCACTTCCATACGTTAGAGTTGGTATCACAATACTGTCATGTAGTAACTTTTTCACTTCCATGCTCACTTCCCTGTTTTTTATCACTGCTTTCAAGGAACCAGCAACCTTTCTTCCCTGCTGTACCCTTTCAAGCACTTCACCCTTCAAACCTCCATCCTTACTCATCACACTACTCAAGTACTTAAACATACTCACATTTTCCAATTCCTCACCATCCTACCTCGCTGTACATTCACTGACTTCACCTCTCTCAAAGACCATCACTTTACTCTTCCCTACATCACCTTTAGATTCCGTTTCTTACACACTCTCCCAAACTCATCCGCCAATCCTTGCAGCTCCCCTTCTTCTTCACTCAACAACACAGTATCATCTGCAAACAACAGTACAGGGAGTTTCCAAACACTATCCTCTCTCACCAGGGCCACTCCAACATCCACTACCCTACCTTGTACCTCTATTATTACCCCATCCATGTACAGATTGAACAACCTTGGAGACATGACACATCCCTGTTTCAACCCAACCTCCAAAGAGAAAAATTCACTCAGTTCACCATCCACACGCACTGCAGCCTTAGCACCATCATACATACTCTTCACAGCATTCAACAACTTCCCATCTACTCCATATATTCTTTATACTTTCCCTAATCCTTGTCTATCGACCCTGTCATATGCTTTCTCCAAATCCATGAAAGCCGCATACAAATTCTTTCTGTTCTCTAGAAACTTTTCCACTAAAGATCTAAGAATGAATATCTGATCTACACAACCTCTTCCCTTCCTAAAGCCTCCCTGTTCTTCTCCAACTAATTCCTCTGTTCTTTCACTAACTCTGTCAATAAGTATCCTACCATACACTTTCCTATTATACTAAGAAGACAAATGCCCCTATGATTACCACACACTTCTTTTTCCCGTTTTCCTTTGTACAAGGGAATAATTATACCTGACTTCCAATCCTCCGGGACTCTACTTTCCTCCCAGGCCAATCTACACATCTTTCACATGCTTTCTACTACTATCTCTCCCCCATACTTCAGCATTTCGCCACACACTCCAATTCCTGGGGCTTTCCCCAATTTAACTTTCTTCATTGCTTCCACAACTTCTATCCTACTGATTTCTTCCTGTCTTCTCACCTTCCTTCTTCTCCCAGCCATTCCCCAGCCACTTATGCTCGCATTACTTCCATCCTCTATGTTCAACAATTCCTTTAAGTGTTCTCTCCATCTGCTCACTTTTTCTCCCTTCTCCACTAGTAATCTACCATTTTTATCTCTCACTCCCCTGCTAACTTCACTTCCACCCTGTCTTACTGTCTTCACCTCTTTCCAGAACATTTTCTTACAGTCCCTCCAATTTACACTCAAATTCCTTCCAAATTCCTCTTCCACTCTCTTCTTACTCTCTCTTACTAATGTTTTCACCTCTCTCTTTCTTTCTACATATAACTCTCTCTTCCGCTGATCGATATTTCTACCAAAGTATTTTCATAGTCATGATTAAACACGTACCATATTCCCACACATTTCTGTGCCTGTGTATGTGCTAATTCGTCCTTATATCTGTCTGTTAGTCCGTCGTTTATCTGCCTGTTGTCGAAGGTCCAATCTCAGAGCTCATTTACAGTAACCTGGAAGAAAAAAGGAAAAGCTTCATTATTGCTCGACCGCCACTCATAACTCCTCCCTCCTGACATACCAGGTCTCTCACTCATGTTCTTCCCTCCATAATTTCACCTCATTCGCAGTTTTCCTCCACGCCTTCTCCCTACCCACACCCAACCATTAGCATCTCCGACGTCATGTGTGTCAGAATGGAGGCGAGGGTTGAGCCAAGAGTGAGAGAGAGGGAGAGGGGGAGGGAGAGAGGAAGGGAGGTGGCAGTAAATTTCAGATCAGCATTTAACCTGAGACTTGGGATGTAAGGGAGGAAAAATTAAGATCACTGTCAAGTTTGGGCACATCGGCATCTTTGTTGCCATGACTCGCCCCTAACTGAAATAATGGCGCCCTTGTTGTCTTGATGACGGGAACAGCTGAAGAAAAAGCTTCAGTCAGACTTCTTTTTACACTACAGGATGTAAGAAATGATGATTCCAAGTGACGATTTTCAAAACTTAGAAGAGGAAGTTTCTTTGGCAAACAGTTAGGGAGAGAACACACACACACACACACACACACACACACACACACACACACACACACACACACACACACATCATCTGGTACCCATATACATTCACGTTCATATCTGGCCATATGTCTCCCTGGCATTATCAACACATCGCATGCGTAAATGGGACAATCATACATTAATTAGAACACACACACACACACACACACACACACACACACACACACACACACACACACATAGTTTACTGACCACAGCTTACAGTAATTATGGTCACAGAATACAATATGATAAATAATATAATACATACTACATATATTATTTGAATGGAGGTGTAAGAGGACTACTGGGCCTTGGGATAGGCCACTGCCCCCAAGAAATAGGCCCTGAGCCTTTGTCCAGAGTCGGACACGTAAAAAAAAAAAAAAAAATGAAATCCACAAAAATAATATCACATATCACCTTTAAGTGAACAACTCATCTCAAATTCATAACCCCTAATCTACAATACCAAATATTTATCTAAAACTGCTACATATCTCTGTATGAACATTATACAAATCTTGAATCACTGACATAATCATTTATCTATCTATCTATCTATTGCCAGACGCCTCAATCCCGCTTGGGGTGGCCACAAACAAATCTCCTCCAAGTCGCCCTGTCCCCCGCCATTTCACTGCCCTGCTCCCAACTCACACCCCCCTCTCTCATATACCTCTCCATCCCATCCCTCCATCTCATCCTCGGCCTCCCTCTCCCTCTTCCCCCCTCCACCTCACTCACATACACTCTCTTCGTCAGTCTTTCACCCTCCATCCTCTCCACATGGCCAAACCACGTCAGTGTGTTCCTCATAACGCTTCCTATCACATCCACATCAACACCACAATGCTCCTTTATATCCTCATTCGTCAGCCTGTCTCTCCATGTGACTCCACAGGCTCCTCTTAAATAACTCATTTCCACTGCTCTCACTCTTGACTTGTGTCCTTCCATGTTTATGAATAATCATTTATACACATGTAAACCATCATGGACAGTTCTACACATTATCTCATTTGTAAAGTCAAAAAAGATTTTTCAGGAGTGCTGTAATCATATCTGCCTCCGAGATTTTGGGTGAGGACACACTCCTCCACTATGTGCCTCTCAGTCTGCACCGTGCAACAGCTAGAGTCGTTCCTCAAACGGTAGACGACCACTCCCGCGACTACTCCAGCGCCCCGTTTCTGCCACTAGTCTGTGACCCGATACTTGGAACCTGGTGAACTCTAGCCTATGGAACTCATTAAATGCATGTTCTTGTGCGTAAACCTCGTGTGTCGCTGAGGTAGGGTTAATATCTTCGTACACGTTACACCTCGATGCATTTGACTCTTGCATAGAATTTCGAACGTTTTCCATCAACGCAGAAATGCGTGGCACTTCATCTTGTATCAGACCACGCAGCTATCTCCCCGTGGGTGTGTTGGTGTTGGTGACCAAATTTATTGCGAATGACAATGGATCAACATCCATATTGGATCTTTCGTCCCACATTTCATGAAATAATTTAAGTTGCCCTGTTTCACAAGGTCGGGCAGAGACGGGTAGCCTGATTCAGCATAGCATACAAGATAAGAAGTCTTCCTCATCCTTAAAAGTTGCTTCAAAGCCCATTTATAAAGCTTGGCGACAGGCTTAACGTCAGCACCCACCCATGACTCACAACTGTACATGAGGGACGACGCAAGCGCTACATCAAATTCCCGTCATGCTGTCATCTTTCTTTAATATTTCTAATCAGTTCATTAACGAAAATAATGAACAAAATGCAAGAGGGAGGAGAACCTTCCTTGATCCCCCATACAGCCATCATGTCACACACACACACACACACACACACACACACACACACACACACACACACACACACACACACACACACACACACACACACACACACACACACACACACACACACACACACACACACTAATACTTTGATGCTCCTCCCCTTAAGCCTTCCTACCTTATTTTTCTTCCTATTTTGCTGTTTTACTTCTCCTCCCCTCCCCACCTCAACCTTTACATACGTAGGTCCTCTGCTTACCTATGCGTGGGGAGGGGTTTGGTTTCTTAAGTGTGTGTGTGTGTGTGTGTGTGTGTGTGTGTGTGTATAAACATATATACATATAGCAGCTGTGCAACTAGCAGAAAAATTAAATGGAGGGGCCTATCAAGCTTTCATCTTTATTTCAAGACAGTCTTTAGGATTCATCCTAAAGATGTTTTGAAACAGAGACCAAAGCTTGGTGGTCCTCTTCATTTGATATTCCTGTGATTTACACAACAAATTTGTCACCACGTGCTCATGTGATATTACTTTCATACGTATAGATATAGATATAGATATTTGTGTGTGTCTATGTGTGTGTCGGGTTGTTTTGTATGTGTATGTATGTTGCAAAGTTTGTGTACTGTTAGTTCATATTTGTGTCCATTATGATTGTGAATAAACTGCATGTGCTGTATGCGGAAGCGCTTGTGTATACATGTTTACGAGCAAGCGAGCGCAGCCAGAAAAGCGATGTTTACTGTAAGTTCGGCTGAGAAATGAGGGGCCCGACACGACCCAGCCCGGCCCGACACGACACGGCCCGACCGCAATGGTTTTCAGGGGTTAATAGTCTAAGATTTCTGCCATGTGAGATAGAGAAGAGATTCTTCCAGCAGGTAGTTGATACATGCAATAAATCTAGTTTTTAGATATTTTACTCATGAGACCAAGAAACCTCTTGGAATCCCAGTATCTAAGGGTATGTGCCGAGGGCTTCATTTGACATGCTCCATTATGAAATCGATTTTAAAAAGATTTCCTGTTGTAACACTATGTTCTCTTGCATGAATTCTACCAATTAAATGTCTGACATTACGCTCATAATTTTACATAAACGTTTTTTCTATGTTTAGGGGAAGCAAGGATAATTATCCCATTTCTGGGTTTTATCATTTAATCAATAGCCAAGCATTTACTAACGCAGTTCGTTGACACGGCAAGTCAGGACAAAGAACTGAACATTGCGCAATTGGTAAACGCTACGGCGCCTTGCTCTATACACTTCCAGAGAGACAACGTGAGAGAGAAGAAACGTGAGAAAGTAAATATTTTAGCTCAGTTATTCTTCTGTAATTAGTCAATCACCGCACCAAAAATGTTGAAAGTTTACATCAAGATGAAATTATGATGATAGGCATACAAACAAATGCTCGTTCGCTCATCACTCTTTCACAGAGCTCACTTTACTAATTATCTACGTATTGTGCTTGTATGTAAAGTGTGACTGTGTGTGTTTACATGTGTGTATGTTTCTGTGAGACTTACAATACTTGCTGGAAGGAACTATTGGGCGAACTAAAAGTCTGGAAACAGAGCGGAAAAAAAAAAAAAAAGAGCATCACAGAATATCCTCAGTGCGACATCCATCCAGTATGTAAGTATATGTGTTTGTATGTACTGTATATTATATGTATTGTATGGGTACAGGGTGTTGGTAATGCTCTCTTCCTTTGACAGTGCAGTCACATGTCACCATAAACCTACAAAGAAAAGAAGCATTTTATCTCATACACTTCCAGGTTTTTTACTCGTCCTGCACAAAATCTCTTTTACTTGAACTCCCTTTTTGCGCAGAATTTCTTTCTGAGTGAAAACTGTTGCAATGCTGATAAAGAGGGATAGGTGTGAGGAATATTAATGATGGACGATGCTGGAGTGAGTTTGAATAACTGCATTTTCTTTACTCGCTTAAAGGCAGCTGGAGACGGTCTTTTAGCTAGATGTCAAATGGACAGATGTGAGTCATAACTCGGGAACCGGTGGCTCGATTGGACTGGAAATTGTCGTAAGTTTCAGGTTTGAGCATTTAACAGTACCTTGCTCTAACAAAAGTTGCTTTACGTTGCGCCCTTTTTGCTATGTTACGGTAAGAAACAAGTGAAGAAGCATACAGAAATTGAATAATTATAATATGGATAATTATAACAGTAACTTCAATGCCCACGAAGAAACTGATTCGTCTTCGGCGACCTCTGCTCGATGTTCGAAGGACAGAAATAAGTCATAACTCGGGAACTGGTGGCCCGATTAGACTGAAAATTATTTTATCCTTCAAGTTAGAGCATTTTAATGGAACGGTACCTTGCTCTAATGCTTTACGTTGAGCCATTCTTCCTGTTCTACGATAACAAACATAAAGAAATCTGATCATTATAATCTCTCTCTCTCTCTCTCTCTCTCTCTCTCTCTCTCTCTCTCTCTCTCTCTCTCTCACTAAAACTTATACAGTCACTCCATAAGACTTGTCATTAATCTAAAAATGATGAACACTCATTTAATAGTAAGATATTATTCTGTTCCAACGTCCTGCACTCACAAACTTATCTTCACTCAAGGGAATTTTTCTACCAGTACTGACGACACGACTTAAGACAAAATCGGACTTAATGTAGCTGTAAATTTCAACTATTATTTGTGATTTTTTTTTTCCACGAAAACGAGAGAGAGAGAGAGAGAGAGAGAGAGAGAGAGAGGAAGAGAAGGAGGGATGGAGGGAACAAGGGAAGATAAACTACGAAATCAGAATACGTACATGTAAATTATTCCATATCTTTGTATGTACTGACTGACATTTTCCTCCCGGCTGCCTCACTACATCTCCTCTCGTCTAACATTGCACTCATTTACTCTCTCAGTAGTATCGGTATGACTTCTTCATTTAATCTCACTATTCCTAGACGGCTTTAATCAGCTTATGCGGAACTTGTCAGACTTGATGGGCTAGCTATTGCCTTCAGCATAGGGACTCTACCTCGCAGAAAGTGAAAATTTCGATGGCAGGAATGAAACGAAAATATACCATTGTATGATAAGGTTACGATATCACAACATACTGCACAAATATAACAGTCATTATCCTCGAATTTACTGACATTTCTTCCTCGTCTCCCACTACATTCCCACTTGCCCAACAAGCCACCCATAAACTCTTTCAGCAAGTGGACACCCTTCTTAGCTCTGTCTCCAGGCAACCTTATTCACCTCTGTAATGACCGCAGTGATAAGGTATGGTCGATATTAAATCCTTCAGTTCGGGAAACCTTGCCAAAAAAGTATATAAGCGTCAAGTATTAATAACAACTAATGAAAATGGATAAGAAGAAAAAGGTAACAAAAATACACTCTGCTTTTAAATTACGAAATCAAAATATATACAAATCAGTCGGTATCTTTGCATTTACAGGTCTGCAATTACTTCCCCTTCTCTCACTACATCGCCTCTTGTGTTACCTGCCACTGGCCAGCCCACACCATCCATCACACTGTCAGGCTGTCAGCATAATCTCTCTCTCCACAAACTACTCATGCTCCGCTTACAGCTCATAGGCAGAAACATTAAGTTCATTAACATGCATCGCTGCTGTTGGTGGAAGTGGTGGTGGTGGGGTCGTGTGGAACGTATAGAAAAGAGTACAGTGATTATTACCTTTAGTACGAGGACGTCAAGTGCTGGAGAGGGACGCCTTCAGGCGATGGCACTGATATAACCAGACAGCGGAGCTGCTCAATTATACAAATATCCACCAGCTCTTTCCTTTATCTTCAAGTGGAGGATGGTGGACTGCAGTAGAAGGGTTACTTCGCCCACAGCCCACCGGGTTCACGTTCAGATCAGCCTGGGGCCACAGCAACAATAGCAACAACAATGCCTTTTACATTTGCTTTTCCTACAGTCAGAGAATTTTATTCAGCTTAAGGAAGAGATTCAGTAATGAAAGGAGAGAAACAACGTTCATTGATTCCTTTTGTACAAAGAAGATTTTATTAACGTTTTGTATGATTATATGAACTTTTTTTTAAGTTCACGGGAAACGTCTTATGGCGGAAGGATTAAACGACGCTTGTTGTTGTCGTCCCAGTGTCGTTTGGATGTGAATCAGGTGGACTGCAGGCTGAAGTTGCCCTTTTCTTGCAATTGAACGGCCAATTTCCGAGGAAAAGGAAGGAAGCTGAGGAACATTTGCATAAATTAAAGTTCAGCAATGAAATAGATGAGAGTAGAGAAGGTAAATCACGAGCAAAACTTAAGGACAAAATGGAGAGGCATCTGACAGACGATGAATTAGAATGTACTGAAGATCTGCTGTTCGATTTACTGCCAGACGTATTGGAGAGCAGCAGATCTAAAGAGAGAAAGAAGTAAGAGGCGTGGGGTGCTCGGGTCACTTGTAGAGTGTACTGCCCCGATGAATATGGAAAAACTGATCCGTGTAAGAAGTATCTCCCCTCTGTACTGTTATGACAAAACAGAACACAATCTCATAATGCACAATGAAGAATTCCGTACTGAAAACCGTCATCTTGAAGGAGAGGTTGTTTGAACGATTAACTTGAATATCACAAAGGACCAGACCTATAGTATTAATATGTACTCCCGACATCAACGATAAGCTAGTAACGGAGTGTTTCAAGTCGACGTCTAAACTCATGATTCATGTGTGATGATAGCAACTAACGATGCCATCATGTTCCTCTGTCACTATCCATTTCCACCCCTTCTCACCAATCCAAGTTGTCTTTCCTCATGTACTTTTCCAGGTAACTCCTGTCGCCTTACTACGTGTTTTCGAAGCTGAATGAAATCATTCGACAGTAAAACAATGTAATTAGATATAACATAAGTCATCGTATTCAAGAGGGTGATGATGCTTGTTTCTAACCCTCTTCACGACGAGACGTCCTTCCTAGACTGAATAATATATGTTGGAAGCTAGAAAAGAGTACCGGTATATAAAAATACGTCGCTGTACTGTTCATTTGATGGTGATGATGATGATGATAACTTCGATTTGATGATGATGATGATGATAATGCTAACTGATCGATTTGATGATGATGATGACAGAAATCGATGACATACATTAAGTAAATGCTGATAGGTCAGAATTCCTTCTCATCTCTCTGGCTTCCACTTACCCTGCTGCCTAATGAACCCTGATTATATGCTGATGGGAAAGCCTAATGGATTCCTGCAAGCCAGGGAACCATTTACAATGTAGGGTGGCAACCATATAACCAACCCAATCGTGTTCCCCGCGTGTCAGCAAGTCGGTTGGCGGAGGGTTAGTGCCCCTCCCCGTAAAACCACTACAGTATCTCAAAGAAAATCTTCCACCCATCACGGGATAATGGCATCTGGCGTGGCGACCTGTTGAGTGGCGGATGATAATGATGATGATGATGATGTTAATCGTTTGCTGATTCACTGAGATTGAGAGAGAGAGAGAGAGAGAGAGAGAGAGAGAGAGAGAGAGAGAGAGAGAGAGAGAGAGAGAGACTTGTTCTGTGGAAAAGAGGATCATTGTAGCAATGACTGGTGTGTGTGGGGGGAGGGGGTTGAGGGGCAGTTAGTGAGTGGGGGGATACTTCACAGAATGAAAATAAATATAAAAGGAGAAGGGGTTCAGTCAGCGGTGAGAGAGTGTAGAGGTTCAGTCAGTGGCAGGAGCAAGAACAACTCTGTGCTTGGTCGAGGAGAGATGCGACTTACATTGGTTTGTTTTCACCTGATAGAGTTGGACCAACCCCTAAACATGAATAGTTGATCGTAGCTGCATGAAATTCAATGAACCTTAGGTAATTATAATGTAGGAAAGGTTCT